>NC_088651.1:28540409-28760727 GCF_964019385.1 Sycon ciliatum | reverse complement strand
GCAACATACAAGAATAGGGTTAGGGGTGCATTGAGACTTAACTTCCACCCAGGTAGATTCACAGCCCTGACGCTGCAGGTCGGGTCTGTGGAGAATATGTTGAAAAGCATCAGTCCGGACAAGCACGGCGACACCACCATATCCTCTAGTGAAAGAGTGTGCATTTCTGTTCTCGTGTGCTGGTCTGTCTCTTCTAAAACAGGAATAGCCCGGTACATGCACGGAAACAGATGGGCACAGCCAGGTCTCCGTGAGGCAAACAATACTTGGCTTAGTGCTCTCCAGAACAATCGAAAGTTCAGCTAATTTATTGACGAGAGACCGACAATTCATGGTTATCAGCGTTAGGTCGGATTCTGATCTGGGGTAGAATGGGGTAGCATGCAAGTTGAGGGAAGACATAGACAACATGATTATGACGAGGAACTATCACCACCACGTTCAGTCACGTTGGTACCGTCGGCAAAGCGCCACTTACGGACAGTGTGGCTAATTGTTGCCGGCCAAAATCCTGCACTGAGTATTTTGCCTTCATCCGTCGCTAAGACAGTCAGTCGTGCATATGCTGTGCCAAAGGTCCGGGATTCGCTAATACTGCAATTGAGCACCTCAACCTCACGGTCCTTGCACCAGTCAGTAATTGCGTTAGCGCTACACTCCATGTGGACATTGCCCACGTAGAACACAGATTTCGCGACTTTTTCTACGCCTGTAAGGATGTTGCTTGTACTTGTACTTGTAGAACATGTACAACTGGTTGGTTGGTTGGTTGGTTTTTTATTATTTCAGTTCGTTGCCTCAACAGTACAAAGTACAAATATCAAGAGGGACGAACGAAAAGAGAAAATAAAACAGAGCAGAGAGGAAGATGCAACTGAAAGGAAAGAAAAACGGAGAGAAACGGAGAAGGAATGTGGACTGGGCGGATTCATGAACCATTACTAGAGCAGGGCAATGCATGAACAGAAGGGGCAAGTCCGTCGATATTCATGTTTAAAAAATTCCAAGCCTTATTTTATTGGTGAAATACATTTTCAAAAAGGAGGGGATATAGGGATATAGTCAATTTTTCGTCATTTAGAGCGTGCAAAAGTTCTGTAGAAAATGATCTAATGTCCTCACTTCCTTTCAAGTGAGCAGGGAGGGCATTCCACATAAGGGATGCTCTGGAGGAAAAGGAATTGTACCCTACCATGGATTTATACAAGCAAATTGACAAATTGTTTGTTGTAGTTCCACGAGTTGACCGCTTAGAGGTGGGCAAAGGGAAAAGACTGCGTAAGCATGATGCAGGCTGAACAATATGACAAATAAACGTAAACGTAAGAAATTGATAAATGTATCGATATTCAAGGTGTTTTATTTGAAGAGAAGCAAGAAGAGAACAACTGTATGGAATTTGATGCAAACAGGCGGATTATTCCAATTTATGCGATTCGTATGCAATTTGCCTCGAATTATGCGATTATTAATGCGATTAATAGTATAAGTGAAGCGGACATTACAAAATGATGAATGAGAATACATGTATCTAATTTGGTTGTTCCTAATCGCCTTCATTTCACTCACCTTTTGTAGTAGCTCACACCGTCAGAACACTCTCACATCTTTTCTTCTAATTTCTTTCGTCTTCTCTCCCACTTTGGTTTTTTTCACACCTCACCTTGAATACATGTACTTCCCACTATCCGATAACCTATAAGTAGTTTGTTTCTCCGTATAGCCTCTATTGTGAGACGATTTTCCCTGATGATAGTCTCAAGAAAATCGATTAGGAACAACCATATTAGATACATGTATTCTCATTCATCATTTTGTAATGTCCGCTTCACTTATACTATTAATCGCATTAATAAAGTTATTGTCTCCTCGTCGACTTTTCAATTATGCGATTATTCGATTTTGGTAGAAATTATGCGAAAAATTATGCTAGCATAATCCGTCAAGGCCTAGAGAGGGCAGATTGTTCACATAAGTTAGAAAAAGGAGTGGACCCAATACGGACCCCCTGTGGAACACCAGACACTACAGGTAAAGGGATCGGACAAGGAAGCAGAGACACGGACAGTTTGATGACGGGAGGACAAAATAATATGACGACAGCCTCTGCAGAGCTGTACCACGTTCTAGAAAAATAGACTCGAGCTTAGCAAGTAGGCCTCGACGCCAGACTGTGTCGAACACTTTTGATAGATCAAAAAGACGAGACCTACATGCTTCTTCAGGTTACGATGTCCGTGGATATCCTGGATTAAGCGTGTCAATTGCAAAGTAGTTGAATCGCCACGACAGAAGCCGGATTGTGCAGAGGGAGAGGGCAGGGGCGACGTGGTGGTATAGAGATTCATAGAAAATGCGTTCACAGACCTTGGAGGTAGCAGGTAGGAGGGAGTTAGGCCTGTAATTAACAGCTTGGGAGCGTTGTCCTTTCTTAAATATCGGGACAACAATAGCAGATTTCCACGCAGATGGGAAGACTCCTGCACTATAGGACAAGTTGAAGAGCAAGCACAGGGGATAAGACAAGGAAGGCACCAGCAGTTTAAGGACTTTATTCGGTATACCGTCTTTTTCAGGAGACTTGCAGCTCTTTAGACGTTGAAGTTGTTTGCGGACTACACCAGTTGTTGTAAAGACGTCCAGAAGTGGAGCGCGCAGCTCAGGAGCAGGGTTCAGGGGCGGGATAACCCAGTTCGGATCCTCGAGAAGGCCAGAGGAGACAAACTGTTTGTTGACAGTGTCCGCAATGGACTTTGCCTCAGACTGACGGTTGCCATCAGGATCAATCAAGCACTGGATGGGGGCACGAGAGACACTGGGACGCTGGGTGCGAATGAACTGATAGAGAGAAGGACGACTGGGTGATGAGATTGTTGCAGAGAGGGAGCTGATGTAAGAGCAGTAGGTTTTACGGGATAGGTGTTTGACAAAGTTGCGGTGCACTCTGTAGGCCTGCCTCCAGGTTGGCAGGTGTTTGAAATTTTCGGCTGACACTGAAGAGGTCTCGTTTACGTTTCACCGCAGATACGAGGACAGTCGACATCCAAGGTAGATTGGATGTCGCAGACGATGTGCGTGGGTATGACCGACAAGAATGGGTGGAAAAATTAGCAAGGTGGTGCAGGAAGGTTTGTTCCAGGACGATTGAAAATCAATCGGCTGCGTCGTCAACTCTTCTTAGATGTTAATATTACCCGCAACAGCGACAGCAAGAATTTAGATATGTAGGTTTACAGAAAACCCACCTTAACTTAATTAATTAAAGGGGAAGTTACCATGGTTACACATCAACTAAATCTAAAGTTAGTCTTGTCAAAGCACTAGTCTATCGTGCCCATCGAATCTGCTCTCCTCACCTTCTACAATTTTGACAAACAATAGAATGAATGCCCCTCGCCAGAGTCGCCACTACTTAAACAGAACTTACAACACCAATCACGTAAGATCCGAAACCATTTTGACTGGACAGGTGCCCAGTGGTACTCACCCAATGTGACACTGGAGCTTACAGACACTGGAAGAGTTACCAGAAGCAAGGTGAAGAGACGAAGTGCAGGAGATTCGAATACGTAGATACTAGAAGTGACAACGACGATCAACAAGAGGAAACAAAGGAAGACCAAGAAGTCAAACAAAAACGACCATGGATTCAACGAACGTTGGAGGTGTCAACCGGAGCAGCAAAACAAACAAGCCCAACGGAGGAAAACAATGGCAAGCGTTGAAGGTGACGGAGTTTAATAGGAGATCGGACATCGTCGTAGAACCTCTCTCTATCTCTCTCTACCAGCGCGCTGCATGCAGCGCATAAAATTTTTAAATGCATGTGCGAACCGCTTATCCACGGCTGTATGGCCAGCGCCCTCGGGCCGCTAGACGTGCGACCCGCGTTTCATGTCCACAGTACATGTACGTAACTATGGATGGAATACTAAATCAAACACTATTATACTTTATACTTTATAGGGAACAGAAAGAGGTGCGCGCGAAAAACGAAATAGAAAACAAAAGCAACTACATGTACATTGTATAATACTAATAGCACTAAACTGAAACTGATGAGCAAGGAAGTGAGAAGCAAAACAGTGGCGAGCGCGCGAACATCACACCAGGGGACAAAATACAATTACAAGTAGAAACTCCCCCGATATGTATCCATTTACTTTCGGAGAATCCTTCAAATAAAGTCTAAATGAAATGAAATGAAATGAAATGAAATGAAATGAAATGAAATGAAATGAAATGAAATGAAATGAAATGAAATGAAATGAAATGAAATGAAATGAAATGAAATGAAATGAAATGAAATGAAATGAAATGAAATGAAATGAAATGAAATGAAATGAAATGAAATGAAATGAAATGAAATGAAATGAAATGAAAATGAAATGAAATGAAATGAAATGAAGACGCAGAATCGCGTGAAACAATCTATAGTATAACAAGAACAGTCCTACTTATTGCCATATAACAAGAACAGTAATTAGTAAGCAAGGGCTGAAGGGGATCCGGGACGACAATGACAGTAAGCAAGGGCTGAAGGGGATCCGGGACGACAATGACAGTAAGCAAGGGCTGAAGGGGATCCGGGACGACAATGACAGTAAGCAAGGGCTGAAGGGGATCCGGGACGACAATGACAGTAAGCAAGGGCTGAAGGGGATCCGGGACGACAATGACAGTAAGCAAGGGCTGAAGGGGATCCGGGACGACAATGACAGTAAGCAAGGGCTGAAGGGGATCCGGGACGACAATGACAGTAAGCAAGGGCTGAAGGGGATCCGGGACGACAATGACAGTAAGCAAGGGCTGAAGGGGATCCGGGACGACAATGACAGTAAGCAAGGGCTGAAGGGGATCCGGGACGACAATGACAGTAAGCAAGGGCTGAAGGGGATCCGGGACGACAATGACAGTAAGCAAGGGCTGAAGGGGATCCGGGACGACAATGACAGTAAGCAAGGGCTGAAGGGGATCCGGGACGACAATGACAGTAAGCAAGGGCTGAAGGGGATCCGGGACGACAATGACAGTAAGCAAGGGGATCCCGGACGACAATGACACCATCAAACCCACAAGTAGTTGCCGCATGTGAACAATTATTTGAGGGTCATGACACTTTCTTTTTGAACACACAAACGAGACTCGAACCCAGGCACCCGAGTCGACCCTGCCTGTAGCTAGCTGTACTCGCGATCACGTTTACGTACTCTTCGAGTTAAATCTCTTTTTATTATTAAAATACATGCATAACAATGTACAGTGTAGTCGGGGAATCGTCGAATACCGGTATTTTGACGACTCTTTGGCCCTAGTTTGGGGGCGTTAGGGTTGTGCTGAGTCAGACCGTGTACAGTAGTCTACTGTCGTTAGGCCCCCGTGTAATATGCCGGCATTTTTTTGAGCATTTTCGGTACAATCCGCGAACCCAGCACTTTGGGCTCGTGATGCAGCATTTTGGGGGAAACGGAGCACTTGGCCGTTGTGTATCAAAATTGAGAGAAGAAAAACTTCCCAAACAAGAACGTCACTTCCGCATTCCGTGGGTTAGCTTCTTGTTGAGTAGTTTATGAATTGTTTACCATGGCAGACTCGAGCAAGTCTCTGATTGAGTATTTTCTGACTCCCTGGTTTTGACGGCATGTGCTGAGGATGACAAAAAAGTGAGCATTTTCCGAGCATTTTCGGCACGGTTTGGGTCTTTGGGAGCATTTTCGGCAAGGTTTACGAGAATTTCCAAAAGCATTTTCGGCAAAGTTTCGGGCATATTACACCGGGGCCTAACTGTCGTGGACATGGAAATCCGGTTGCACGTCTAGCGGCCCCAGGGCTCTGGCCATTACCGGCCCATTAGGCCTTGACGGATTATGCTAATATTTTCGTGAAATTATGCTTTTCGCATTGCTGAAAAAATTGCAGAATTAAGAATTATGCTATTTTTATGCTAAAAGTTATCATATTATGCCGCATTATGCTCACATATGCTGCTGATGTATATGATGGTTCTGTGCAAAATACCAGGGGAATTGTTTTGTAGAGGGCGTTGTACTGTAGTAGCACATAGTTCAACGTGGTCACCGCACCGTCCGACCTACACGTACATGTAGCTACGACCGTCACTGATTGTAGTGGACTGTCACTGGACATGTTATCAAGGGAGTCGTAAACCTACGACTTCCTGGTGCATCTACTTGTACTTGTACTTGTACTAAGTTGTAGAACATGTACAGTTTATGGTACTATAAAGTTAAAGGGGGAAGTCCGGTGAAAAATTTAAATTTCAGGGTCGGTAGAGTTTCGGGCGCTGAGTCGAATGGTGTTGGTCCCACGTGTCTCCGACAAAGTGTTCTCGAGATATTTCCGTTTGAAAACCTGAGTTTCGGGGGCTGCGCCATGACGTCATGCGGCCGCGCCACACCCTCTGCAACGTCATAGCGTGCAGCTAGGTCAAAAGGAGTGCGTGAAAGCAATAGTGTCAGTGCTATTTCAAATGATTTGGCGACTGATAGTTTGGTGCAAGCGACCCCGAAGACCTGTAACTCCTTGTGAGAGTGAGGATGCAGCCATGCCTGACCTTCATGAGTTCGGTCTTGGGGCTGAGAACCTCGGTATTCAGCTGAAGAAATGGCCACGCGGGCAGGTCAAGAGTGAGCGCTACTGAGTTTCCGACTGATGAAGAAGCAGCAGCTATTGCAGACGAGGCTGATCAGATCGCTGGAGAGCAGGGTCGCGAAAATGGAGAAGAGTGATGCGAGTGCTCTAAATGTTGTTCCATACCGATTAGATTCGCTTAGACTCCAGTAGCCTGCCACATGGTGATGTTTTGGTGCGAACTTGGAATATTTCGGACTACTCAATTGGAGAACAGTGCAGGCTCTTTGAACCACGGGCACGACTCTTCGCTCGCAACGCTATGGAATCTGAAAGTTCTAGGTCCGGGAGCTGTTCGCTGTTTTGTCACTTGTCACGGTTGTGCACTCATCGCTGTAACATAAAAATAATGAGGCGGGTGCGGAAAACTAAAATTTTCTTTCTCAAAGCACAACCACCGGCACCGGCAAGGAGAAACGCACGTTCTCTGAGTCTGACTACATGACTGTACGACTGATACGAGTGTAGTACATGACAAGTCCGTGTGTTGACTAGTTTTCTGAGTCTTGTGTCAGTTGTGACTCGAGTCTTGTAGATCTACATACTACCCCAGCACGGCAGTGCGGAGTAGTTCCGTCTGTGATGAGTTTGTTGACTGCACTACAGCTAGATAACACACTGCACGCACTGCATGCACGCAGCTCAGAGCGCGTAGACATGGTAGAGGCTGACGGAAAAGTCCAACTCGGAAACGGCTATAATACGGTATAACCTCCAGGTTTACCGAGCTGAACCACAGGGTACGTAGTGTTTGTAACACTGAATCGAATGGTCTTGGTCCGAAGAAGCTGCGACAAACGGTTCCCCAATCGAACGCGCTCCGAATATGGCCATTTTTGTACACACCTAGATGGTGTGGCTACCTGGCTGCACGCTGTGACGTCATCACCTGGATCTGGGTGATGCGCGCTCAAATTCGCACATGTTCGATTGGGCGTATCTAACGAACCATAAGCCGCAGCCTCCTCGGACAAAGACCATTCGACTCAGCGACCCGAACTCTACGGACTGTGAAATTTAAATTTTTCACCGGACTTCCCCTTTAAACGAAGAGCGGTTAGAGTTTCGCTAGCTCCTGTGTTTTTCGAATTTCTTGACGTGGTATGCGTTGATTTCGAGCTATTTTTTCATGGCAACGAGCGGAGGTAGCGCAGGTTCCGGCACCGGCCGGTGTTGTCAATGCAGTGGCAATTCCGTCTGCAAAACGAACTGCAGTTGTCGAACGAAAAGTAGTCTTTGTATTCAATGTACTCCTGGAAGGAACTTTAGATGCAGGAATCGGCAAGATCGGTTAGCTGCTCCCGTGCTCCAGTTCAAACCCAGCGCCAACGGGGGTCATTACCGTACCTTCCGCCGTACCTGAGCCAGTCACTGTATCGCAAACCGGAGCGAGTCATAGCACTGCTAGTACATGTACCGCCGGTAGTAGTAGTAACGATAATGTGTCGGAGTCACAGCAATTAGCCTGGGACACCCTGGACCAGCCATTTGACGTTCACACCCTACCCACGGAACCATGCACATCCACAGCAGCGGACACATCACCGTCACTCCCAAGCACCCACGGTCTTAGCGAGCCACCAGGTGCAGCTACCCAACTGCTTGCCAATCTCGACCAGAGTCAGGTTGACCCTCCTGCAGTACCTGTCTTACCCACCCATGGCCAAAGTGATGTAGCTTTGAGCCTGGGCGACCACGATGCCGACTCTACTGGCCAGATTGTTTCTGCGGCATACGAGGAAGCTGTGCACTTCCTGCCCAACCTTTACCAAGTGCCACAGGGAGGCGCGGGCGCCAAGTTTGTGAACCTGCTAGCAGGTCTCTATCGAAGGTTTGGTGAGGGCGGGGCAGGAGAAGGCCTTGCACTCAAGACCGCAATGGTCGCGACCCAACTACTCCTGCAACAGCCAGTGGATTGCCGTGACCAGAGAGAACATCGTCAGCACCTGAACCGCAGACTTGAACTATGGGAACATGGTGATATAAACAACCTTATGCTTGAAGCCCGCACCATCCAGGGGCAACTCAAGCAAAGGCAGCGTCATTCAGGATACTCGAAGAGTGGACGGACATCTCATGACGACGCTCGGCGATTCGCCAATCTGGTTCATGAGGGAAAAATTGCCAGCAGCCTTCGAACTCTTGATGATGATGGCGCCAAAGGAGTGCATAAGCTGATGGCAAGACTGTTCGTCAAATTCTGGTAGACAAACACCCACCAGCGGGGCCTGTTCAAGAAGATGCGGTCATACCAGACGCACCCCCACCACCGCCGCACCCAACATATTTTGCGGCTATCAACAGGGAAATCATCCGTCAGGCTGCGCTTGACACACAAGGTGCAGCAGGCCCCTCAGGAATGGACGCTGCTGCATGGCGCCACTTGTGTACGGGTTTCAGGACGGCATCTGATGCCCTGTGCGATGCGTTAGCCCAATGTGCAAGACGGCTGGCATCAGAACACATTGACCCATCCTCACTCGATGCCTTCCTTGCCTGCCGCCTCATTGCCCTTGATAAGGACCCCGGAGTCAGGCCGATTGGTGTCGGCGAGGTTGTGCGACGGATTATCAGCAAAGCCATCCTCAAAGTCACCAAGGCTGACATAATCCAGTCGGTCGGTTGTCTCCAGCTCTGTGGGGGCCAAGAGTCAGGCATAGAGGCAGCAATCCATGCCATGAGAGAAATCTTCCAGCAGGACGACACAGAGGGTATTCTCTTTGCAGACGCTTCCAACGCGTTCAATCGCTTAAACCGTTCTGTGTGTCTCCTGAATGTTCAACACCTATGCCCCGCACTCGCCGTAGTCCTTACCAACACGTACCGACAGCCCGCAAAGCTGTTTGTCGACGGGGAGACCCTTCAGTCTGCTGAGGGCACAACGCAGGGGGATCCCCTCGCCATGGTGATGTATGCTCTAGGGACGTTGCCATTAATCCGCGAAGCCGCTGCAGCCAACGCCGTACAAGCGTGGTACGCTGATGATTCTACAGCTGCAAGTAAGATAATTCGTCTCAGAGAATGGTGGTCTATCCTGGAAACGCGTGGTCCAGCTTACGGCTACTATACGAATGCCGCAAAGTCTGTGTTACTCGTCAAACCACAGTTCCTCAACATCGCGCGGGAAGTGTTCGCCGACACTGAAGTTCGCGTAACCGCGGACGGTCACCGACATCTTGGAGCTGTCCTGGGCACAGAGCAGTATTGCAATCAGTACGTCGCTCAAAAGGCAGAGCAATGGTGCAAAGAAGTCAAGCGCCTCGCAACCTATGCACTTAGCCAACCGCAAGCCGCCTACACTGCATTTAGCCAAGGCCTCAAGCACAAATGGTCATTTCTGGTTCGTACTGTACCAGGAGCAGCAGATCTGCTACAGCCACTTGAGGATGTGATCCGCAATGATTTCATTCCGGCATTGACAGGGCGTCACCCACCGAATTCGGTGATCCGCGCTGTGCTTGACCTTCCGTGTCGTCTCGGTGGTCTCGGTATTGTTGACCCCAGTCAGCTGAACGATGAACATCAGCGCTCTCTGTCCATCACCCATCCACTCATTGATAACATCATCCAACAGCAGTCATCCATGGAAGGCATATCAGGGCGGATGCGGGTACTGAAGGCAACAGCTAGGACAGCCGCTGGAAAGAAGGAGAAGGACCATGTCGTCACCCTGATGGCCCAACTCGAGCCAGACCTGCAACGCACCCTACAGCTTGCCTCGGAGAAAGGCGCCTCAAGTTGGCTGACATGTCGGCCATTGCGAAGGCATGGCTTCACCCTGCACAAGGGCGCCTTCCGCGATGCCATATGCCTCAGGTATGGATGGGATCCTGATCGCTTACCTGCAACATGCGCGTGTGGAAAGCCATTCTCGACCACCCATGCCATGTCATGTGCCATCGGTGGCTATCCCTCGTTACGGCACAACGAGGTCCGAGACCTAACAGCAGCACTGCTACGCGACGTCGCACATGATGTTCATGTTGAGCCGCACCTCCAGCCTGTGACCGGTGAGCGCTTTCCGCTGCGGTCCACCATCACGGCAGAACAAGCTCGGCTGGATGTAGTTGTCAGCGGTCTACACGGTGGACGGTTTGAGAGGACCTTTCTAGATGTCCGGGTTTTCAACCCATTTGCCCCCTCAAATCGGAAACCAACGATCGCTGGCAGCTACAGAAAGCACGAAGAGGAGAAACGGAGGAGTTATGAGAGTCGCATTCTCAACGTTGAGCACGCTTCCTTCATCCCCGTGGTGTTCAGTACGACTGGTGGCCAAGGGAAGGCAGCCTCCACTCTCTTTGGCCGCATTGCAGGCATCAAGTCTGAGAAGAATGGTGAGCCTTTCTCTGTGGCAATGGCTTTGATCAGAGCCCAGCTGTCCCTTGCTCTCGTGAAGGCGGCCGTGGCATGCCTTCGTGGGCATCGCCACAAGTCGAGCAGGTATGACCCTCATGCATATTCTGCCACACTTGCTGTCTCCGAGTGTCATCTGTAGACAACCTGTCTGTTTCCCCCAGTTTTTCCCCTTTTTTCTCTGTATCATTTTGTATGTTATAATTTCCGCGGATTCCAGTTTTTCTCCCTTCATTATAATTTAAGCGCAGTTTAGCGCGTATTGGCTTATGATTTCTTTTTCTTCTGTTTGTATTTAGCGCTTGACCGGTTATTATTTTCCTTCTCTTTATTTTGCGCTACATATTATTATTTTTATAATAGCAATAAAAAGAACAAATTCTGCAGTCATCGCCACACTACAACGAAGTCATGTAAGTTTACCAGAATTAATTTTCTTGTCACATTCATCAGTGGAAAGTCGTGACTGAAGAGTAACCATGCTGAACAATGATTAAATATACATTCAATGATGTGTTACGAGAACAAAATACAGTGCCAAAATAGAAAGAGGGAAGGTGAGACAATAGCAGTGAAGTGAGAGCTAAGTGCAACGGTGGGTGAAAAACTAATAATTATAACGCTAAAACTGTGTAGTGAGACAAACAAACATGCTGTGCACCTACGAAAACAATTTTAACGCAACTACATGTTTCTTCTGCTTACAAAGATCAGGCTTATGCAAACGAATACAAACAGCCTCAAGTACATTCAACTGACTAGCATACCGTGCACGACAAAGAACAGAAAAACTAAAATCATCATACACCTGCAGACACTTAGGGTGAGACAACAAGTGAAGAAAAACGGCAGACTTCTTACGATCACAATCACCATCTGATTCCTCGTCTCCAACAACCGCAATCTCGTCCTCCGTTTCATCTCCCAACTCGTCCTCAGTGTCGTCCTCCGTGTCATTCTCCTCATCAACACTGATCAGTCCCAGGCTCGTTTGACGTTGTTTAACCTCTGTTCGTTGACTCCTCCTTTGATCTTGATGGCAACTTGTTACCATTGTTGTTGTTGTTGTTGTTGTTGTTGTTAAATCTTGTGTTCCCAGTGTCCTCGCCGGTGCTTGATCTCCAGTACTGTAATAATTCATTGAATAATTAGCCGTTGATCGTCTAGGTCTTTGAATGTTGATTGTGTTACTTTCTTTGTTGAATTCCGTTCCCTTCAGCCTTCTTTCTCGTTGTTCACAATCAGTGCTTGCCTCATCCATATATGCACGTGCCACCGACACCACAGACTCAGCCCCAGCACCGCCGATGATAGATGTAGGTGGCGGATCTGGGGGAGGCAACGGCAAAGACGGCGATGAGGGCATTACCTCATCACAGCGTCCACTTTGGTCTTGAGCTGAATGTTGTTGTGGTGTGTTATCTTGTGTTGTTATGGTGCATTGTGTTGTGGTGACAATACGCCCATTACCCGACTCCAAGGCTCTCGATACGGGTAATGGAGGCACTATTGCCGATGACGGAAATTGTGCTACCGATGGCTGTGGCCGAGGGTTCTTCAGTGGCCTGCCGCGTTTTGGTCGCAGTGCCCGTGCCGAGCCAGTCAGCATATGCAGTGGGACGTGCTGCTACATTCAGCTCAAGACCAAAGTGGACGCTGTGATGAGGTAATGCCCTCATCGCCGTCTTTGCCGTTGCCTCCCCCAGATCCGCCACCTACATCTATCATCGGCGGTGCTGGGGCTGAGTCTGTGGTGTCGGTGGCACGTGCATATATGGATGAGGCAAGCACTGATTGTGAACAACGAGAAAGAAGGCTGAAGGGAACGGAATTCAACAAAGAAAGTAACACAATCAACATTCAAAGACCTAGACGATCAACGGCTAATTATTCAATGAATTATTACAGTACTGGAGATCAAGCACCGGCGAGGACACTGGGAACACAAGATTTAACAACAACAACAACAACAACAACAACAATGGTAACAAGTTGCCATCAAGATCAAAGGAGGAGTCAACGAACAGAGGTTAAACAACGTCAAACGAGCCTGGGACTGATCAGTGTTGATGAGGAGAATGACACGGAGGACGACACTGAGGACGAGTTGGGAGATGAAACGGAGGACGAGATTGCGGTTGTTGGAGACGAGGAATCAGATGGTGATTGTGATCGTAAGAAGTCTGCCGTTTTTCTTCACTTGTTGTCTCACCCTAAGTGTCTGCAGGTGTATGATGATTTTAGTTTTTCTGTTCTTTGTCGTGCACGGTATGCTAGTCAGTTGAATGTACTTGAGGCTGTTTGTATTCGTTTGCATAAGCCTGATCTTTGTAAGCAGAAGAAACATGTAGTTGCGTTAAAATTGTTTTCGTAGGTGCACAGCATGTTTGTTTGTCTCACTACACAGTTTTAGCGTTATAATTATTAGTTTTTCACCCACCGTTGCACTTAGCTCTCACTTCACTGCTATTGTCTCACCTTCCCTCTTTCTATTTTGGCACTGTATTTTGTTCTCGTAACACATCATTGAATGTATATTTAATCATTGTTCAGCATGGTTACTCTTCAGTCACGACTTTCCACTGATGAATGTGACAAGAAAATTAATTCTGGTAAACTTACATGACTTCGTTGTAGTGTGGCGATGACTGCAGAATTTGTTCTTTTTATTGCTATTATAAAATTGTTGTCTCCACGTCGATTATTATTATTTTTCTGGTAATAATCGCATAGTTCTAGTTTATAAAAAAAAAAAAAAAAAAATCCTCCAGCTGCATATATCTGACCTCCCTGTCTGGATCTCGGACATTGCATTGACAGACGCTCTCAAACCGTACGGTAGTCCCGCTTCAACAGTTCGATACGGGCAAGTCACCACAAAGCATGTGTAGGGTATGCGAGTTCCCAGGTCACCTGGCCGCGGACTGCCCCACCAGGCCACGCACCCCTCGTGGAACGTACGCTAACAGGGTCAAATCGGGACCCCAGAAAGGGCGCGAGGATCAGCCACTCACGGCTGATTCAGACTGCAAAAACCCGTGCACAGCATCTCGGGTTCGAGGCCAGACCAGCAGTCACCGAAGTAGGGGATTTTCCCGTACTCAAGCGTACTCAAGGGCTGAGAAATTTCTCAGGGCCAGGTCTGTACACGAGGCTTCTCGGCCTCACTGAGCGGAGCCTGAGACACTGAAAACAACAAGAACAGCATCGTGTGAGAGTACAGTAGCTGTAGTACAATCGCGTGTAAAAAACGAGTGCTTCTTTCTTCGATCGAGCGACTTTTCAAGCGTTTCTTTTCGATTTCTTACTCCTTGTTGAGCGTGTCTTTTGCTGTACGTAGGCCAGGAAAACTGCCCTGGGTAGCTAGGTAGGGAAGTTTTGGTGGCGGCGAGGGAAGTTTATCTGTATAGCGGAAACCTTCATCTACAAAATACGTTAGTGCCATTGTGATCTGTAGGGTAGTTTTGTGTGCATGGTGTTCTTTCTAACGTCTCTTGTGGCTGAACAATGAGCTCTGATTTCAAAAATTTGAATTTTCACCTTGAGCATGTGGGTATGTTGTGTCGCTTGGGTGGATGTAAACTTCCCAGCCATCGTAGTGGTCGGAAGTCTTGGAGCCCCCCTATTTATCTAGTGAAAGATTATGCATTGCAGATCTTCAATGTTCTAGGTCTCAAGGTAGAAAAGGATGAAAGTGGTGTCCACCCCACACATTTCTGTAGGGCATGCTTACTATTTATCCAGAAGTCAGCAGAAAGTGAAACACCGTGTGATGGTGGTGGTGGTGATGGTGGTGATAAGGGAGGGGATAGTGGTGGTGGTGATGGTAAGGGAGGGGATAGTGGTGGTGGTGATGGTAAGGGAGGGGATAGTGGTGATGGTAAGGGAGGGGATAGTGGTGGTGGTGATGGTAAGGGAGGGGATAGTGGTGGTGCTGGTGCTGGTAAGGGAGGGGATAGTGGTGGTGGTGGCTGTAGCAAGGCTCTGCCAAATGTACTAGCCTGGATGCCGCACACAGATGACAAATGCATTGTATGTGGGTGGATTGAGAGTGCAAGAAAGGGAGGTAGACCAAAGAAGGAGAAAAATTTTAAGGGGGCGTGCTTGGTGGATAACAAGAGCCAAAAGACCGGGGAGAGTTTGTTGGGTGTCGATATTGACGAAGCCACACTCTTCGGGCGAGCCACGCCTTCGCATGTATGTACCCTTCCCTTGGTACCTGATAGATTTACCTTTGTACCTACTGGTACTGTTTGTGGCATTTGCTCATTTGTGGTAGACCGGGCTGTCGAGTCGCCATGCTGCAACAAGGTTTTCTGTGCTTTGTGCGTATTTCACTGGCTGCACACAACTGGTACATGCCATGCTTGTGGCAAGCCCGTCCTTCTGTCGCTGTTTGAGGCGCCTCACCCCTTTGTGAGAACTTGTTTAGAGGAGCTGATAGTTGCTTGTGATCATGCTGGGGAAGAAGAATTTGAGGGCTGCCCCAAAACAGTCGCGTTGAAATCTTTGAAAGACCATGTCACTGAATGCCCCTTCCGGGATGGTGCCAATAAGCCCCCTAGGTATCTCTCTTCTTCTTGCACAGTTAGTTCTGTACTGACTGCTGACGACAGTCTTCTGCAGGGTGATGTAGGCACGAAGTTGCTCACGAAGATGATCCATGCCCGTTCATCTGATGGCCGTCTCGAGCAGCCTTCCCGTGGTGGCACCGCAGTCTGGCAACGGATCCCTGTTTGCCGTGTCTCTTCCACGGATGCGTCCCACGCAACTTTACGTCGGAGGGAGAGTGTGCTGGAGGGGATCAGGCAAGTAGCATGTGGGGGTGAGCGGGGCAGTCAAGCACAGACTACCCATGCCCTTGCCACCCTCCGCAAAGAAGAAAGCGAGAACCTTCTGCGTGGGGCAGGATTGTTGCCCAAGGGTATGGAGGAAGGAATTGGCCTGGCCATCAAGGCAGATCTGCAACTCCCGTGGAATGGACTGAGGAAACTCAGGCGCTATTTCAAGCTTTGTGGGGTTGCCCTGGAGTCTGAGCGAACTATGCGCAAACAGCTCTCGGAGGAGCTGCCGTTTCCGCTCGTTGCGAAGGAGGAGCCTTTACTTGACAGCTCCGGAACAGTTGTAAGATGCCCCTTGGTCTGTTTCGAGAATCTTGTGGACCTTGTTCTCCACTACATCGAGCTGAATGATCAAGCAGGAACGCTGGTCTGGGATGGTCTTCCTGAGGATGAGTTATGGGTGAAAGTCGGTGGTGACCACGGTGGTCATTCTTTTAAATTTTCCTTTCAATTGGTTAATGTTATGCACCCAAATGCACTGTATAACACGATTCCTTTTCTAGTATTTGCAGGAAAAGACACGCCCGCAAACCTCGCGACAACCTTTGCGCCGTACGCACAACAAATAATCACACTACAACAAACAGAATGGCACGGAAAGCACATTAAAGTATCTCTGTTTGGAGACTACGACTTTATGATGAAGTGCTATGGTTTGTCTGGGCCAAGCGGAGTCCGCCCTTGCCTCTATTGTCTCTCAACAAAAACAGAAATGCAATCCCAGGCAGCTGGCCAGCATGGAGAGCGCACGTTGGAGGGCCTTAAAGCCGACCATGCAAGCTTTGTTGCATCTGGCAGCAGGCTTCAGCATGCGAAGCACCACAACAATGTAATCCGGCCATTTGTTGTGCCGATTGAAATCAGAGATGTTTGCGTGCCAGTTTTGCATCTAGATTTAGGAATTTTCCCTTGGCTTTTTGATGCAATGGTAAGAGACGCTGAAGAGCTGGATCTACAGCTAGCGAAGTCACTCTTGACAATACAGTCAAGCGCTAGCTTTAACGAAGTTGCAGCAAAACAAAAGCAGCTGCACACCTTGTATGAAACAAGGGCAATCCAAGAACACAGAGCACAAGAAGCTCAAGCTCAGCTGCAGTGGCTATTGCTAGCTAACCAGCAATCCGGTGTGAACCATCAAGCTGCAGCACTCTTTGCTGCTCAGGCAGCTGCACTGCAGCACCATTGGGGAACACTCCAAGAACAGCTCCAAGCCACCGTCAAAGACGTAACGCAGCTGGAGCAAGATCTGACTGCCGTGAAAGTCAAACTTGGTCCGTGCTCCTCTTCTTTCGAGCCGACCTTGTCACGACACAGAATCGACCGACAAGCTTACCACTCTGGAGCTTTCGTTGGAAACCATGTCCACAAGGCTCTGCAGTCCGGAGTTACTGCAGACATTGTGTCTTCTCCATTGCGTACTCTCCACGCCATAATGAATCCAGATGGCGTTCCGCTTGTGCATACACAGAGTCAGCATGATCTGCTGCAAGCCGCTGAGACGATACGCCAACGCTACGCTCTACTTTTCACATCCTACGCAAGCTGCAGACAAACATTCTCTTCAACACAGCTTGTTGATGATGACATGTTGTCATCCCTTGGCTTGAAAGTCAAAGACTTCTTGTCTGTTGTACGAAGAGAGGTAGTCACTCGCCACAAGCGGCCCATCACGCCCAAGCTCCACATCCTTGAACACCACCTTGTGCCGTGTATGAAGCACTTTGGTGTGGCGCTCGGAGCTCTTGGAGAGCAAGGAGGTGAATCAATACACCACAAATTCAACCTCCTTCGCTCTGGCCTGCAGAACACAAACAAAGATGTTGACCGTCTAAAGGTCTTGGTCGTGCAGTACCTAACAACCACACTGCCGACACACAATAAGCTAATAGCTCCTCCAGCTAAAAGGAGAAGAAGCACTAACACCAGTGCTTAATTTGTAATGCACAACCATTGCAGTATTAAAGCCAAGGGAAAATTCCCAAATCTAGCTACCTATGGAGAAATGAACTGTTTTGTCGCTCACAACATCAGAGCGGGTGGTGGCGGGCCATAGGTAGGTAAACATTATCACTCTGATACATTCAGAAATCATTTGAACTGCAAAACCGTAACTTCAAACATGAGACAAAAGTCAAATACAATGCAGCGATTCAATTTAAAATCAAAACTGTTCTGCACCACTGAAATCGAATTTACTACTTCTTATACTGCACCTTCTTTACTGCTGATGTTCAGCCACTGTGCAGATCCTGCTGTGCTAGCCTTGTGATCTCATATCAGAATCCAGCCAGAATAGAACAGCAGCTGCATGGGAGCATGCCTGTCCCATGCCCGCCATGCAGATGCAGTGTGCCAACAGAACAGCACCAGAAAGGGATGGACTTGTCAGAATACTCAAGCTAGTGTCCACGAAAATTCTTTGCTTCCTCCTGCCAGGTTGAGAATCACGTGCACTGATTCAGCCACCAGGTGGCATGCGTCAACACATCTGTCAAGAGATTTTCTGGTAGCTAAACTTTAAACTAAAGGACCGTACAGTTCAGGTGCTGAGCACGTGCAGGCACTACAAAACTTTCCTCGTCCACAGGCAAGTAGAGGACAATGCACTGTTACATGAGCCGTAATAATAATAATACTAGAACTTGAACTACAATTGTAGAAGTAATAACAATAGTTCCAGCACGAAAATGATGTTGTGTCGAAGAACGGCATAAACCGAAGAGTCACTGGGTCTGGCAGATGTCGCCTTCATCTTTTATCGAGACTCCACGTCAAGACAGCGAAGACTACACTTCAAAACCACTTGACTTGGCCTACAACGAGACGAACTCCAAACACCTCGACAATGTTTTTTTGTAGCTCTGTACTCTTTTGGCACCAAGCAAAAAAATTGTTCCTTGCACTGCGTGTAATCTCTGGGTGGGCACCGCCAAGGCGTTAAAAAGGTGGATTTTTACCAAAAATGTGTAAAAGGACGCCATCTTGCCTTTTGGATCACGCGAAACAGCCGTGCACTGCCTGAAAGCCTAGCCTCTGCAGTCAAATCGGGACCCCAGGAGGTCATCGGTTCAGACAAAGCGCGCGAGGATCAGCCACAATGCACAACACGAGAGCCTGGGCGCTTCTCCAGCTGGTCAGGTCGACTCGAGACCCCTGGAGGAGGGCACGGGTACACATGGCAGTCAAGACTCAGCAAAATGCGACCTGAGCATGATAAACAAAGCAACCACGTGGAACTTGACCTGACTCTGTCTCCTGACAGCAGCTGGGCCGAGGAGTCGGACTGTCCATCTGAGGGGAAACTCTCAGGGGGCGATGAGGCTAGAGCATTGGCGATATTGGCAGACTGCTTTCACAAGAGGCCGCGGGAGTCGACCTCCCCATTGGTAGTTTCTAGTGATAACCAGAGGAAGAAGAAGGCGAAAAAGATCACTGCGTCAAGCAATAAGCAGATAACTTGGCGCAGATAACATCTTCTCCCCCTGTGTAGCCCTAGGTATACAAACACAATCTGGTTTTCCCTGTCCTACTTCAACCTCGTGTCTTCCTCCAGCTTCCTCATTCTTATCTTTAGCTTGATCCTTTTAGGTACTTCATTAGATTTTAGGACCCTTAGCCATACATGTAACTATGCACCCGCTTACGCCAAATGTCCCTCCTCTTTTTTAATTACTTCCTCCTGCAATGAAGGGTAGCAAGCATCTTCGCATTCTCTGCACAAACGCTTTCGGCCTAGCCAGCAAACTTCCCGACCTACAGCACGCACTCCTGCAGCATCAGCCCGACGTAGCAATTGTGACAGAAACGAAGTTCACTGCGGAGAAAGTGCTTCCCTCTGACATTAGCTTCCCTGGATACAGCTCACCACTTCGGTTGGACAGAACGGCACATGGGGGAGGGGTAGCCATCTGGGTGAAGTCGTCACTCCCCTCCATGCTCATCCCTGAACTCATGTCCCCCGCACATGAGATCATCTGGGTTTCTCTCCAGCTGGCCCCAGGTCTCCGCACCGTCTTGGGAGCAGTGTATCGGCTGGGGTCCTGTGCCCCTGGCGATCTTACCTTAATCGATCATCTCGACAACATCCTCCCAGAAGCTAGACACCAGGGCTCCCACATCATCCTAGCTGGCGATTTCAACGTGCACAACCGGGCTTGGCTGAACAGCTCGAAAACTACGCGAACAGTATTTCGCTACAACAGGGCAGACTGGGATCGCCTCAGGGCGCACCTTCGCAACGTGGAATGGGGTGATATCATCACGGAGGACCCAGAAACTTCCTGTGAGCAGGTTACCGCTTCGATTACTGCAGCTGTTGCACAGTTTGTCCCATCCAAAGTCCTGGAAACGAGGCCTTCCGATCCGGTATGGTGGACGCCTGAATGCACCCAGACCGAGAGGGAGAAGGAGAAGTGCTGGCGCGACTGGAGAAAACACCCTTATGACCCAGCACTTCAGCAGGCATTCACCGATTCCGTGACTGTAGCGATCGCCACCCAGTTCCGATCACGACGTGCAAAGGAGGACAGCCTCCGTCGCAGCCTCTCAACTGGGTCCCTCAGAGACAAACAGTGGTGGACGAAGTTGAAGAATGCTGCTGGCAACCGCCCACAGCCCGAAATTCCCCTAGTTGTCGACTCTGACGGCCGCGAGTGGGCAACGAGCTCAGAGAAAGCAGAGGCATTCGCTCGCTTCTTCTCGAAGAAATGTAGCGTTGCCGGTCCGGACCTTGTGGAGGCTGACCTACCGGACCCTGCTCCCTCAGAGGCTCCACCTCTTCGCACCATCCGCTTCCGCCCACAGGCTGTCCGCCGCCTCCTGGCAAGGCTCGACGTCTCCAAGGCTACCGGGCCTGACGGTATTTCTGCTCGCGTCCTTAAGGAATGTGCTCATGAGCTCGCAGAGCCACTGTCCAAGTTATTTGCTTTATGCTTCCGGTCTGGAGTGCAACCTAGGATGTGGAAGACGGCCAACGTGGTTCCGATCCACAAGCGATCTTCCCGCTCAACCCTTAAAGGGGAAGTTAAGGCAAAAATTAAAATTTCACCAGTTGTAGTCTTCGGGGTGCTGAGTCGAATGGTCGTGGTCCGAGGAAGCTGAGACGCTCCCTTCCTACTTGAATCCCAATCGAACTCGCGCACTTCCACCGAAACTGGGTGACTGCGCCCTACTAGATGGGGATTTGTATGCAAAATGTCACTAAAAGCGCCATTTCGTTCTTATAAAAGCACGGATGACCGCGATTGGCCCATATGTTGTAGTCTTTGGGACGCTGAGTCGACTGGTTTTGGTCCGAAAAGGCTGCGATGCAGCGTTCCTCCTTTATTCCCAATCGAACATGGTTGAAGAAGCGGTCACGTGGTCCTGGGTGCCCAAATCACCTGGTCACCACGCCAGCAGGTGACAACTTTCACACCAAGGTTCAACTCGGGTTCAACTCGAGTGACAGGACTGCACCCAAAAAAGGTCAAACAGGCTAGTAAGTTGTACCCTGCAGGCACGGTGACCAGGTGACTGGTGTACGCAGGAGCACGTGACCGCTTCTTCAACCATGTTCGATTGGGAATAAAGGAGGAACGCTGCATCGCAGCCTTTTCGGACCAAAACCAGTCGACTCAGCGTCCAAAAGACTACAACATATGGGCCAATCGCGGTCATCCGTGCTTTTATAAGAACGAAATGGCGCTTTTAGTGACATTTTGCATACAAATCCCCATCTAGTAGGGCGCAGTCACCCAGTTTCGGTGGAAGTGCGCGAGTTCGATTGGGATTCAAGTAGGAAGGGAGCGTCTCAGCTTTCTCGGACCAAGACCATTCGACTCAGCACCCCGAAGACTACAACTGGTGAAATTTTAATTTTTGCCTTAACTTCCCCTTTAAGAACTACAGGCCCGTATCCTTACTGTGCATAATCTCGAAAGTAATGGAAACTCTTGTAAACAGATGCATCGTGAACTATTTTGAAGACCATCATCTGCTCACGTCGCACCAGTTTGGATTTCGCAGAGGCCTCGGAACATCGGACGCTTTGCAAGCTCTCCAAACTGCCTGGGCAAACGCTGTGGGCTGTGGAGGGGCGGCTCGTATCCTTGCTGTGGACATCGCAGGAGCGTTTGATCGTGTCTCGCATGTCGGCCTCCTCCACAAGGTACGGAGCCTAGGCATAGATGGTCCGCTTCAGAGATGGCTGGCGTCATACCTGGACACCCGTTCCCTACAGTGCCTCGTTGGAGGGCGGACGTCATCTAGGTATACGACCTCCGCTGGAGTCCCCCAGGGAAGCATCCTTGGACCAACGCTTTTCCTGGCCTACGTCAACGACGCGCCAGATGTTCTCGCTGACGGCGCCAGCTTGGAAGCCTATGCTGATGATACAACTTTGTACAGCTTAGTCACCTCCCAGCAGACCCCAACAGTCGCCGCGCAGTCACTGCAGGTGTCCGTTGACCGACTGCACGAGTGGGGTCGTACATGGAAAGTGATGTTTGAACCGACCAAATCCCAGGCCATGACAGCCACCCTCAGACGCACCGGCTTAGATCTCCCCCCACTCCTGTTTGGTGGCACACTGGTGCCCGAGACAACCACCATCACCCTCCTTGGTGTGAAGATGGACGCAAAGTTGACCTTCAGCGATCACCTACGCTCCGTAGCCACCCGTGCACGCCAACGGCTTGGGGTCCTAAACAGAGCCGCCCACATACTCACCCCCGCCGGCCGGACGACCGTATACAAGGCGTTCGTACGGCCAATCATGGAGTATGCGCCTCTTGTATGGATGGGAGCTGCGCAGAGTCACCTCCAGCGTCTGAACAATGTTCAGCGCCGCGCGCTTTATGCTATCGGCCCTGGGGCACACCTACCCAGCCTGGCCATCCGCCGCACTGTTGCCTCGCTTGCCTGCCTGTACAAGCTGCACTACTTGCCTGGTCCTCCGCAGCTGCTCTCTGTGTTGCCACCGCGCCACATCATCTCTACCAACCCCAGAACTCGCAGCGAGCACAGTGCTGTCAGTGGCCATGACCACCAGCTCCAACACCAGCTGCCTGCATCTGCCCCGCTGGCACTGAAGCGCTCGTTCCCACACTGCAGCATCAGCGATTGGAACTCCCTCCCTGCCGCTCTCCTATCCCAGCCTCCCCACAGCAAGAGAATGCAATCATTCAAAACGAATGTTTACCGCCATCTTCGCAGCACAAACTGGCTCTGGGCAGTCGATTCCCTATGAATAGTATGACGCTAAGACAGTTTCTCCCCCACAATCGCTCGTGTTAAGCCTTGGGTTTTTGCATCTTTCTCACCTGTACAGCTCTATCTTCTTCTTTTTTCATTGTTTTTGGTGCGTGTTTTTGGCCGTGACGCCGAGACCTCAGGTCGGCAGAGTCATCAATGCCCCACCATCACTGCTGCGTCTCGGTGTAGCGCCTGCTCATTAGTTGTCACGTTTGTCCTAGTCTCCGTACCATTGTCTTTCCTTATTCTTTTCGAGCTGGTTATGTGAACGTAGTAAAAAAAAAAAAAAAAAAAAAATGCTCTCCCTTTGGTGGCTTACCGAAGATGTGGGTGGTAGGCTGAACACAGCGCGGATGGCACGGTTCTGAAGACGTTGGAGTTTCCCTAGAGCGAAAGCTGAGAGAGACGTGCTATAGGCCACACTTCCACATAATAGGTCGGGCATCACAACGGATTTTAGGTATTGGACCCTGGCCTTCTGGGAAAGGGATCGCCGGGCTCGCCACAATGCTCCGACTTTCCTGTTCACCTTCGCTGTAACATCGTGGATGTGGTGGTCCCAGGTCAGTTGCTCGGTGACGGTTAAACCCAAGTACTTGGCCGCAGTACAAGCAGGTAAGCGGGTCTGATAGCAATTTACAGCGATACTGGTTTGCGCATCCCTAACACAGATGGACAGAACTTGACTTTTGCGTTCATTCAATATCAGGCCGCGGTTTTCGAGCCAGTCGGCCAGCGCAGTGACGGATGACGAGAGTCCCAGTGAAATAGTTGCCGTGTTGGAACCACTTTGGTACAATATCGTCAGCAAATTGTATGCTAGGGGTCGGGTGAGCTACTGCAGCTACCGCTCGGGTGTATATATTGAACAAGATGGGCCCCAATACAGATCCCTGGGGCACTCCACTTGTGCATACTGTGATGTTGCTCAGTTCGCTACCGATGCGGACTTGTTGTGTCCGGTTTGTAAGTTAGCTAACGAGCCATTTCATTACCGTACCGCCAACTCCAATTTCAAAGCAGTCCTGGATCATAATTGCATGCCGCACTTTGTCGAAGGCCTTCGACATGTCAAGGAAGCACACTTCAGAGGAGTCCTTCTTGTCGCGAGCCATTTGCAGCTGATCAACCAGTAAGGCTAGTGCATCACCCGTCGAGTGCTGCCGGCGAAATGCAAACTGAGTTTCCGGGATAGCGTCGGTGTGGTCGAGGTGCCGTACAAGCTGCCGCTGGACCAGCTTTTCCAGCAACTTTGACAAAATCGGAAGTAGCGACACTGGCCCATAGTTTGTCGGCTGAGACGGATCCCCAGACTTAAACAGCGGGCTTACAGCCGCCAACTTGAAACCGGCAGGCACTGCACCAGATTTCAGTGACAGGTTGAAGAGTGTGGTGACAGATGGTGTGAGGACCTCAGCACAGGACTTCAGGAGGAATCCTGGGACACTGTCGCTGCCCGTTGCTTTCGCAGGGTTGACTTGACTTAGTAGACGGTAGATTACGGAACAAGAGGCTGGCTGGAACGTGTGCAGGCTATCCGATGGAAGTGGGCCGACGGGAGAGGCTAGGCATGATGGACGCTTTGGATCCGTCACAATGTCATGAAACACGTTGGCTACCTCTTCGATGTTGCAGGTTGGTTCGGTTTTCTGCTTCCCGCGTCCGGTGACGGTATTGATGACTTTCCAAATCTGGCGGGGGTTTCTGGAATGTTCTTGGCATTGACGTGCGAAGTACTCATTCCTACAACGGCGATACATGTTCGTTGCCTGAGTTCGAACCTTCCGGTACTGCTGGTGGAGTTGAACATTTCCTTTGTCGGCCAGCCAAAGGCGATGATACCTTTTCTTCTTCTTGTCCAACTGATAAATGTCGCGATTTGACCAAGGCACAGGTTCTGCAGATTTCATTGCCTCTTGTACAAGCGGGGCATGTGTGTCCAACACAGTCATAAACCGATCGTACCAGAGCTCCCAGTAAGTGTCGACATCGGCATCAGAGGGGAAGTCTTGCGCAAAGCAATATTTAAGGTCCTCGCGAAATAGCGGAATATCGATTTTGTGCAGCTTACGTGTTGGTGGAGCACGCACGCACTTCTTCGTCTGTACAGCAAAGGTCATAGTAGCACGGACGGTAAAGTGGTCACTTATGGTGGACGGAACAACCATGCACGGTGACACCGAGTTCTCTGTAGAAAGGACTAAATCTATGGTGCTACCTTGGGGACAGAGAGGTGTAATCCTTGTCGGGGACAGCACGTGGTTTGTGAGGCTGTAACCAGATGCGACATCTTCAAGGTGATGACGTTGCGCCATTCTCTGGCCTCGGAACATGTCCACATTGAAGTCTCCTACAACGGTCATTGATGTTGTCACCAGAGATGCTCTATGGAAGGCAGAGTCCAGGAGAGTCCAGTACGCGACAGGCTCCTGCGGGGGACGATATGCACATCCGAACAGGTGCTTCTGGGACTTCGATCGCAGCAGTATCCAGACGGCTTCCACGCCGTCTAGGCGGAGATTTGGCTGTGGCGTGATGGGAAGTGATGATTTGTAGTAGATACATACACCGCCTCCAGTCCTGTTTTCGCGGGCACTATGCCGGAAATTTGAGTTTTTCCGGCCTGGAAAGCCTGTCAGTGAGGCGCAAGAACTTGTAAATCATTTCCTGAGGGCCAGCATAGTGGCAGGAGTGTGTGTGTCAAAATGTCACTCAAATCCATTGAGAAACACCAAAGTTACGGTCAATTGAATGCCATATGACATTTATGGGTTAGGCTGCCCCCCTCTCTAGTCATGTATTTTGATGGAAGTTTCCGGAGGAGGAAGGAGGAAACTGTAGTTATCACCAACCCTCACCGCGCCCAGCTCACGCCGCTACGGCGTGCGACCTGAGCTGGGCGCCCTGCCCAGTATGGAACTGGCCTCAAGCCAGTCACGTATTCGGCAGCCCAGTGAGCTGTCTACCGGATCGCAGCGTTTAGAAGCGCCAAATGCGGCAGGACCAGTCTCAGGCTGGTCGCGTAGGCGGCAGGCCGGTGGGCGACCGGCAAGGCTGCATTCGCATTTGGATCACCGAAGTGATACAGGTGCTTCGACGGCACTCCGTGGCGCATCAAGGAGGCATCTGGGGCCCAGGCAGCCCGCCCGTAAGCGCACCACCGTATCAGGTATGCGCAGGTGGAGCAGCAGAGCAAGATGTGTGCCTGACACTCACCATCATCCGGTCGACCGCATGGTTGTGCGACTTTACACAGCCGTCACTCATTACTTGCTATTGCTTGCAGAAGGCCAGAATTTTTTTGCTCTCGTTTGCTCTAAAGCTAGTTGGTTTACATGGTTTATACCCGTACCTGAGCATGGATCCTACTCAGCAGCAGATCGCTGGTATTCCTCGTTTGAGACCGCGGCGACGGCAGCGTCGGCCCTGACCAACAAGCCTCGGGCGATGAGCATGCCGGCCGAAAATGCAGGCATGGACACTGTCGTGCATGACCAGTTTAGTTGAGTTCCTTGGAGGCGCTATGATGCCGGCCGGCGCATGTGTTGGCGCACGGGAGACGATTAGGACAATACGGCGTGCGGAATACTTCGAGCTGGCCACAATGCTTCCTTACGGTCCTGCCCACACGCAGCCAGCAGCCAAACGTGTTAGAATCGATCAATCCGATGGCAATCACTGAGTGGAATTGTCATTGGCGGCTCCTCTTCTGGCAAGAGAAAAACTGAATTTCTAATCTACTGGGTCGAGGCCTGGCAGACTTTCAGAACCATCGCGCCTTGCAACACGAGCTTACGCCCTCTGGGGCCCTAAGTAGTCCGACAAGAAATTCATACTGCACGGCGACAAAAAGGCAGTTGGAGCAGTCTGAAATCCGGGACTTGCCGAAATCCAACCGTGACGGAACTAGCCCACTTCAGCCCCCGCATGGTAGCAGAACACAAGGCTTTATCTCGCTGACTACCCATATTACGGCCACGGACAACTCCGCTGCGGACGCTCTTTCACGCAGACGATTAGTCCATTTCCTCTCATCGGCTCCCTAATCCAGCTGCTGGACTCGGCTTAGTCCCGAACTCATGCTATGCGGGAGCAACTAATCATGGCAGCAAACCGGCTGAACTTCTTCTCAACCAATGCGTGCCTCCTTTTTCATTCGCTGTGTAGTCTATCTCTCTCAGCACACGTGGGTAAGCACGCAAGCACACACACACCCACGCATACATACATACATACATACACACATACATACATACATACACACACACATACTCTCTTTCTCTCTCTCTATTTATCCTCCTCTCCTCCATCCCTCACCCTGCTTCGCCTCTAAGTGCTGTCGCTCCCCTCCCCTTCCTACTCGTACTAGGCGGCATTACACCAATTCTCAGCATGTGGGGTCTACTTTGCTGTTTTGGGGCTTTGTTTGGACATGGCGAGCTGTTATCTTTTTCCTTGCGGCTGTCGTCGCTGTTGCCATTGTTGTTTAGATACCACGGCGAGCCGGCAGTAAGTGCCGGTGTTGGCGGGCTGGCGACCTTGTCTTACTTTCAGTAATTAACACTTTACCCGAGGTGCGACGGATTAATCCGTCACGACCGCGCAGGGCATATTGCAGACACGCGTATGTGCGTTACACACACACACTCACACAATTATGCGCACCCGGCGGGCAGGGCGATTGGCCCATGCTGCTTATTCAGTTGTACTAGCGGAGGCAGGGGCGATTCCCCTTCGTAATCGCCCGTGCGGCGGAATACCCGGCGGCCTGATACGGCGGCGGTGCGAGCAAATGCAGGGGTGGTTCCCTTTTGAGCTCTGTTTGTGGCGGCGGCAGAGGCAGGGGCAGCGCCCCTAGCCCATGCGGCAGTTGACCCGGCGGCCCGACATGGCAGTTGACCCAGCGGTCCGATATGGCAACTGACCCGGCGGTCTGATATAGCGGCTGACCCAGCGGTCTGATATGGCGGCGGCTGACCCAGCGGTCTGATATGGCGGCTGACCCAGCGGTCTGATATGGCGGCTGACCCAGCGGTCTGATATGGCGGCTGACCCAGCGGTCTGATATGGCGGCTGACCCAGCGGTCTGATATGGCGGCTGACCCAGCGGTCTGATATGGCGGCTGACCCAGCGGTCTGATATGGCGGCTGACCCAGCGGTCTGATACGGCGGCTATGCGAGCAAATGCAGGGGCAGCGCCCCTTTGCGCGTGTTGTTTGCAGCGGCATTGGTCAAGGCAGGGGCAGCGCGCCTCGCCTGGGTGGCGTTATGCCCGGCGCTGCGGCTATGTTTGCAAAACGCAGGGGCCGCTCCCCTTTGAGCTTTGTATGTTCACAGCTATGTTTGCAAGATTCAGGGGCAGCTCCCCTTTGGGCCTGGTACAGTTATGTTTGCAAAAAGCAGGGGCAACTCCCCTCCGAGCCTTGTATGTAATCGTTTACAGCGATGCTTGCAGAAAGCAGGGGTAGCTCCCCTTAGTGCGGGGTATGTTCACAGCTATGTTTGCGAAGAAGAAACAAAAAAAGGGCTTGGAGCTGGGTATGTTTACGGCCACGTTTGCAAAATGCAGGGGTAGCTCTCCTTGGAGCTTTAGCTAGTTGACAGCTACGCGACAAAATGCAGGGACAGCTCCCCTTGGAGCTTTGGATGTTTACAGCTATGTTTGCAAAATGCAGGGGCAGCTCCCCTTGGAGCTTTAACTAGTTTACAACTGTGCGGACAAAATGCAGGGGCAGCACTCCTTGAAACTTTGGATGTTTACCACTATGTTGGCTAAATGCAGGGGCAGTTCCCCTTGGGGCTTGGATGTTTACAGCCAGGTTTGCAAAATGCAGGGGTAGCTCCCCTCAGAGCGTTGTAGGTTTACAGCTAGGTTTGCCAAATGCAGGGGCAGCTCCCCTTGGAACTTTGGATGTTTACAGCTATATTTGCAAATACAGGGGCAGCTCCCCTTGGAGCCTTCCACGTTTACAACTATGTTTGCAAAATGCAGGGGCAGCTCCCCTTTGAGCTTCGTAGGTTTACTGCTAGGTTTGCAAAACGCAGGGGTAGCTCCCCTTTGGAGCTTTGGATGTTTACAGCTCTGCTTGCAAACTGCAGGGGCAGCTCCCCTGGGAGCTTTTGAAGTTGGATGTTTACAGGTGTGGTCGCAAAATGCAGGGGCAGCTCCCCGGGGAGCTTTGGATGTGTACAGCTATGTTTGCAAATGCAGGGTCAGCCCCCCTTGGAGCCTTGGATGCTTACAACTATGTGTGCAAAATGCAGGGACAGCTTCCCTTTGAGCTTTGTTGGTTTACAGCTAGGTTTGCAAAACGCAGGGGTAGCTCCCCTGAGCTTTGGATGTTTATAGCTATGCTTGCAAAATGCAGGGGCAGCTCCCCTTGGAGCCTTGGAAGTTTACAGCTATGTTTGCAAAATGCAGGGGCAGCTCCCCTGGGAGCATTGGATGTGTACAGCTATGTTTGCAAAATGCAGGGGCATTTCCCCTTGGAGCTTTGTATATTTACAGCTAGGCTTGCAAAATGCAGGGGCAGCTCTCCCTCGGAGCGTGGTTTGTTTGCAGCTGAGATGGGGAGTGCAACCGAAGATCTCCTTTCGAGCTTGCTTGTTCGCATTTGCTTGTTAGCACCGTAGCTCGGGCACCCAGCAGGTCCTGACTGGCCTCTAGCTCATACTGTAGTATCCCTGCCCGACCAATACGGAAGCAGTACGGAACTAATACGGAGCTTTGCCTGATGTATATTTAGTGTATCTCCGTATGTAAGCGTACGGCAGCTGCTGCATAAAAGCGGCTGAGCATTTCTGTTTTGATGAAGAGAATATTAGATTAGATTAGATTGGATAGCAATGAAAGCTAACTCGAAGAATAAGGATTCAGCCTCTAGGTGAGCACCGGAGAGAAAGTCAGTTATTTTGCCGCTTCTTCTTTCACTAACGATTATATCTCAGGTGTGTACCTGAAAGTAGAATAAAAGTAATTGTTGTTGATTTCACCGCGCCTACCACTCGGCTACCCATTACATTGGTGGCAACGGTGTGTTTTAGAACAACGTGATTCGACCCCAGACTACCATGGCGATTCTAAGCGACCTGCTACCTACATGTATACTACCGGTGGCGATGGCGAAGCTGATGAGGACGACAACAGGCAGGCTGGTACCCAGGACAGGGAGGGTATTCCCCAAGACCAGCAGCGTTTGATTTTCGCCGGCACGCAGTCGGAAGCAGGAGCCCACTCTTCACTTGGTACTTCGCCTCCGTGGTGGGATGCAGATTTTCGTCAACACTCTTCCTGGCTATACCATCACTCTTTACGTCGCGCAAAGCGATGCTATCGACAATGTGAAGACCATGATTCAAGACGAGGAGGGAGGTTATTTGTCTGACGCCGAGCTAGACGCTCTGAGTGACCGGCTCAACCAAGATGAAGATAAAACCTGGCTTGCCCTTCGCAGTAGCTCCAGCCGCCGCGGAGGTTACTAACGCTGATTCCAGGTATGGCATTTTCTTTCCTGTCTTCCTTCAGTCTCCCTTTTCTCTTCAGTCTTCCTTTATGCGAGTGTGTGAATCCAGTTTAGTTTGGTAGGCGTCTGATCATGGTGAGCCACGGCTTACCCAGCTAACGTGGGACAATGTGTGTGACAACGCCCCTTATAGTTATAGTGTATTCAGTTAGGTTTTTTGAACTCCGATGTTCCTGGCGGGTTGTGCCAGCGTTGTGCAGCAAGAGTGCTGTGGCTTCAGGTCCTATTTGGAGGACAGTTATTTCCCCTTTTGACCCCGTGAGATCGTGTGAACCTGGTGTGCTTCTACTTTATGATTTGTTATCAGTTCATTTCTTCTGTCTACTCTAAACGTTATCATTTCCGATATAATTTGCCATCTTCCGGTTGACGCTGTGTTCGTAACTCTTCACTAATTTTTTGGAAAATCACGAGGGCGTGATTATCTTTAGGAAGGGAGGGTGTAGTATCCCTGCCCGACCAATACGGAAGCAGTACGGAACTAATACGGAGCTTTGCCTGATGTATATTTAGTGTATCTCCGTATGTAAGCGTACGGCAGCTGCTGCATAAAAGCGGCTGAGCATTTCTGTTTTGATGAAGAGAATATTAGATTAGATTAGATTGGATAGCAATGAAAGCTAACTCGAAGAATAAGGATTCAGCCTCTAGGTGAGCACCGGAGAGAAAGTCAGTTATTTTGCCGCTTCTTCTTTCACTAACGATTATATCTCAGGTGTGTACCTGAAAGTAGAATAAAAGTAATTGTTGTTGATTTCACCGCGCCTACCACTCGGCTACCCATTACAATACTCCCGGCCACATTTATTGCCTGTTGCAGGATAGGGGCCTCACCCCATATTTTTTTTGGACGATCGGCGGGCGGGAAGCCGTCATCGACCTAAGAGGCAAAATACAAGAATAACTGAGAAACTAATAATAGTGCAATCTGCTTCTGATAGAGCTGCTTGGCTCGAAATTGTTAACAGATGCGTTGACCTCATGCAATGAGTGAAATGCGAACTGTCATTATTATTATTATTATTAATAATTGTATACAACGCGCCAACCCTTTGGCTCTGTTGTCGGCTCTGCGGGAGGCACCCAGGTATCCCCCTCGTGCGAACACTACCCGTGGAAGCGGAAAAGTTGTGACGGCGTATTCAGTAGTGCCCAGCACCAGCAGGACCTACCAATCAGGGGAAAGCCTAGCAGTCCTTCATGGCAATTCCCTTGGTAGACCCCCTCAAGCTGACACAGGATCTGGCCACCAGGAAGGGGCCTGGACGGCAGCTCCAGGTCACCGGAAGGTGGTCAGGGTTGACCCGCAAGAGATGCATGCGCGGTGGAGCCTGTGACTAAACGGCCACCCCTTGGGGCCAGAGAAAGCGGTCTTGAGGGGCAGGTGGTCCTTAGTTGGAGGCTTGCACCGCAAACTATGAATGTGAGACCGTCCGTGCCCGGCGAAGGTGTCCATAGTACCAGGCGGGTAGCTAGTCACACTTGTATCCAACACGACAGCCCTTCGGCTGTTGTCTGCCCGGCTTGGGGCGCCCAGGTATCCCCCCGTGCGAACACTACCCGCGGAAGCTGACAAGTCGTCAGCGTATTCAGTAGTGCCCAGCACCAGCAGGAGCTACCAACCAGGGGAAAGCCTAGCAGTCCTTCATGGCAATGCCCTTGGTAGACACCCTCAAGCTGACACAGGATCTGGCGGCCAGGAAGGTGCCCGGACAGCAGCTCATGGCCGCCGGAAGGTGGTCAGGGTTGACCCGCAAGAGATACATGTGCGGTTGAGCCTGTGGCTAACGACCACCCCTTGGGGCCAGAGAAAGCGGTCCTTAGTGGCAGGTGGTCCTTGCCTGCAGGCTTGCACTGCACAACCATTATGAATGTGAGACCGTCCGGGCCCGGCGAAGTGGTCGGTAGTACCAGACTGGTCGCTGGTCACGGTGGTCTTTAGCTACTGGTTTCACTGCATACCGAATCAGGCATGCCATCACAGGTCTACAGCGAACAGCACAGAGATCGACGGGACCAAGAATAGGGGATAGCGTGCGGCGAGGCCACCCCCATTATTTTTGGGAGGCACGGCTTCATGTTAGAGCAGTAAATTGCAGTTAGGGACTCAGCTGAGTCAAGCTGGACTCAGCGTGTCAAGTTTGGCATAATACAATAAGCGCGCTATCCCCAAACAGTTGTGTGGTTATTGTGTGAGTGTATATGCAGGAGTCCGCGGTCACGTGAGGGGGGAGTGATAAATGGAAGTTTCCGGAGGAGGAAGGAGGAAACTGTAGTTATCACCAACCCTCACCGCGCCCAGCTCACGCCGCTACGGCGTGCGACCTGAGCTGGGCGCCCTGCCCAGTATGGAACTGGCCTCAAGCCAGTCACGTATTCGGCAGCCCAGTGAGCTGTCTACCGGATCGCAGCGTTTAGAAGCGCCAAATGCGGCAGGACCAGTCTCAGGCTGGTCGCGTAGGCGGCAGGCCGGTGGGCGACCGGCAAGGCTGCATTCGCATTTGGATCACCGAAGTGATACAGGTGCTTCGACGGCACTCCGTGGCGCATCAAGGAGGCATCTGGGGCCCAGGCAGCCCGCCCGTAAGCGCACCACCGTATCAGGTATGCGCAGGTGGAGCAGCAGAGCAAGATGTGTGCCTGACACTCACCATCATCCGGTCGACCGCATGGTTGTGCGACTTTACACAGCCGTCACTCATTACTTGCTATTGCTTGCAGAAGGCCAGAATTTTTTTTCTTTTTTCGCTCTTTCCCTTCTTCCAGGCACGGCTTCATGTTAGAGCAGTAAATTGCAGTTAGGGACTCAGCTGAGTCAAGCTGGACTCAGCGTGTCAAGTTTGGCATAATACAATAAGCGCGCTATCCCCAAACAGTTGTGTGGTTATTGTGTGAGTGTATATGCAGGAGTCCGCGGTCACGTGAGGGGGGAGTGATAATTGTACTTTGGCCACTTGCAACTTGCAAGTACGAAAAAGGCACAATTTTCCGAACTTTGAGGCTCCATTTGAGGCTCCATAAGTACAACAAAGCAAAATGTGAGGATTTTACGAGCATAATGCGAGAATCCATAAAAGCATAATTCCATGATTTCGCGAGCATAATCCGCCGGAGCCTAGTTAATACCACACAGAACATATACATGTTTCTGAATTCTGCGAAAAACACAAACCAAACTTCCCGCCATCTTGGAAATGATCTGAGACTACCGTGCGAAGGAAATCATTCATCAATCTTCGGCAATGTCATAGTGGATCCGAGTTGACTAAGAAATTGAGAATTATTGAGGTGTGATTGTGATCTCTTTCACGCTGTATTCTTTCAGAAGTACATTATCTGGAAGGTCGGGGTTTGGGCTGTGACGCATGCACGTTGGGCATCCGACCAGGATCCGCTGAGAGCTCAGATCACTCACTAAAGGTTCTACTCGTTTACTGTTACTCTGCTGAAAAGGAATCGAATGAACAAATTAATACTCTGCTCGAACTACACTGCTGGTAGTGGTGTCAAGACTGGTGTCTTCAACATTTTCTTTTACCCACGCTGTCATGTTTTTTTTTACAAATGACGCGAATTGCAAACCATAATTGTGCATGATTAGCCAAATGTAAAAGAGTGTGAATGGAGACAAATTATTTGTATTTTGATCAGTGAACAAGACAAAATGCGAAGGAACTCGAGTATGGTGTGTTCCACAGCGCGAGTTAGAATGGACTGTAGACATAGGGCATGCGACAGAACTCTTCAGCAATGCCAGGAATTGACTTAAAAAATAAAACAGGCGAATTCACTGAAAGTCAAATATGCTTGTATGTAATGCAGGACGGGTTTCGCCCGACTATTCGTTGTTTCGTCGCTTCCTCTTTTTCTTCCTCATTCTCCGTCGGATTCGTCTGACATTCTGCTCCAACTGTGAAAGTGGCGTCTCCTCAAGATGAGTAAAGACGTACTGGGATGAAATGAATACCTTCTGAATGGATATTTGTTTTTGTTGGGACACAATGCGCACGTTTAAATTGAGTGAGATTCTTGTCACACGGATAAGTTGGAGGCCAGACTTGTTGAGAACATATTTGACAATGTACAAGCCATACACGGGAGATCTATTCATACATATACTATTTGGCAGAACACAGATATTCTTGGCAGCGGAATGCAAATAAGAATCAATGTGCATGAAATGAAATATAGACTGTCGGAGAGTAGTTGCTCCTTCTGCCGGTCCTCTACGGCGGGATATCAGATGGATTACTGTCGACATTCCGGGTCCTGGATACTGTTCAACCACCGTTTCCACTACAACATCACTCTCGAATAACGGGGCACCCCAGCAAAGTCTGCTATTATATCCCTGATAGTGATAATGTAGCAAAGAGGTACGAGTACTAGTGTCCCTGATAGTGATAATGTAGCAAAGAGGTACGAGTACTAGTGTCCCTGATAGTGATAATGTAGCAAAGAGGTATGAGTACTAATGTACCTGATAGTGATAATGTAGCAGATTTTCTCAGCACTCGACACGTTCACAGGGTAAGTCTGGTATGGCGTCACAATTCCACCTCTTTTAATGCATTGGAACAGGCGTGAAGCCAACTTCGTAATTGATCCCCAATTTCACACTTTCTCCTTTCCTAAGTCGAACTAATCCAATTTCAGAGAGGCTCCAACCACAGGTGCGGTCTGTCATTCACTGAATTCATGCCCTATGCCTCCAATGACGTCACAGTGAGAAGCAGCCCTAGGGCAACATACAGTGTGAAGTGTCTCATGTGGCAGTGGATCTATGATACCAAGACTAGTAGCGCAGTCCGAACCACAGGTCGATGGATAGTGGGTACATCTAGGGTGTTTTGTGGGGTTCTCCTGGAGCTGCTCACTGGTCAAAGGTGTGGATATAAAATTTTGATGAAGATGATAACATTAGTGGCAGTTAGGGGTGAAATTACGGCCGTTGATTTGTTTCAGGCTTTGGTTTGGCTCCTTAGCAATTTGCATCATGAGATTCTCAAGACCTAAGTACTGTCTTGCATCCGTCAACAGTTGTCATGAGCAAGTCTCTTCGATTTGGTGTTTTTCCTGCTGTCATGAAGTTTGCTCCTGTCAGCACAGTGTACATAAACCTGTAGATAAGACCTCACTCACCAACTATCTGTACATACCGATATCGCAGCTGCATATGGAAGGTCGGGCAATGTGTACCGCCAGCGACGGGGTTTGGCTGTGCGCGCCCCCCCCCCCCCCCCCCCTGGCTATAGTCTTCATATCAAGATTGGATTCGCTCGCACTGTCTGATTTTCCATTGAAACCACTTCTCTACCGCCGTGGTATCGATGACTGTATTATTATTTGACTGTTTCGCGTGGCATCGTTCTTACAATTTGTTGAACACCTCAGCTCTCGACACCTGCACATACGATTCATAGCGGACTACACATGCTCCGCCAATTATCAAACGATCAATTATTTGGACCTGTCCATATCGTGCTCCATTGGAAAGCTGGATTGGGAGCTGTTTTTCAAGCCGTCTCACAGTCGTATACACTTGTCGCATCTGTCGTCCTTGCCATTGGACACCAAAATCGCCGTAGCGAACAACCAGTTCAGCAGGACAATCGCCAACTCGACAACAGAGGATGGACGTCAACGAAGCATCCCCAAGATAACAACGTTACTCAAGAATAACCACTATCTCCCTGCAAACATCCAATCAGCCATACAACACACCATACAAAGACACAAATGCACCACATCACAGCGGAGTAGTCATCATCTCAGTCAAACGCAACCGGAGAAAGAGAAAAAGAAATACAGATACATCATCAAGATGCCATACATCAACGAGACGCTTGCTAACAATGTCCGAAAACCGTCAGATCATTCAGTAAAGACGTGCGTGTTGTCTACACGTCTGGACGTTCGTTGCGTGACACGGTGTCGTCGTCACTCAGCCGGCCTATTTGCCCGAGAACGGTACAGCGGCATAAGAAGAAGAGATGAAGGAGCAGGCCGGCTGAGTGTGGTGGATAGGATGCTGGCCTTCAACGGAATACATATGTCTAAGGATGTTGTCTATTCTTTGAAGTGTGCTGTCTGTGGCGAGGAATATGTCAGTGAGACTGAGCGGACGGTGAGAAAACGCAGCAAGGAGCACCGCGGACAAGCAAAGAATGCCACATAGGGAAAGCCTTGGGGTGAACATTACCGCAAGTAACGCCAAATTTTCCCCCAGTCATCTTTGCCCTTCTCCCAAGCCTCGATTCTCGCCCAGAGGCAGAGATCATACGTAGACCGCGGAATCATGGAGGCCCTCTCCATGCGAAAGAGGAAACCGGCGGCGAATATGGACAAGTACTGGCGTTTGCTGGGCGATGTTTAGGTGCTTAGGCGTTTTTTGTCACGGATATGTTCAGTTTGTGCTTTTTGTAACAGTACATTCACGATTACCTTTGCTGGGGATAGTGTGATGCTACTGCTTGGTTTGGGGGATTGTGATGTTCTAGCCTGATTCGTATGTGTTTTACTGCTTCCGTTGCAGCTTCTGCTGCTGCTGATGCTCCTGGTTGGGTTCGCACTATCCTTTGCTTCCTTTTGGTGGTATTTGTCTCATCGTTTTTGTCAGATATAATAAGTATAGATTTTTTTCTGGATTTATTATTAATGAAGATATTCCTGGCACGAAATTTTGAATTTTGATATTTTGGAAGAATTTATAGTCCGAGATGGGTTTTGAGTAGTGGTGTATAACTGTATGAATATTGTCAGCAGTTAAGCTTGTGGATAGAATTCAGTTCTGCTCGACGTGGTACTGTGATCACAAACAATTATTTTAAATCGCACAAATTCAAATCAGCATCGTGCGTACGATATTGTATTCAGGTCCACGCAAAGTGCCCGTGTGTGGTCTTCCTGTGCCACGCGAAACTCTAAGCAGCCTCATCTGTCCTCTACCTTCACCTTTGCTTGAACAACAAACACAAAAGTTCAGGAATGTTTCGCAATGAAAAATACAGCTATCTGGAGCTGCAAAAAAGAAAAAGAAAAATTGTGCTGAGAATTACATACCAGGGCTAGGGGCTAGGGAGTGGTCAAATCCTTGCAGTACTGTATTCGACGAGTTTCTGGGACACATGTAAACAAGCAGAAACTCTTTGCTGTAGCATTCTTACCTTTTCAACTAAACTGATGATTCTGCTGTGTGGTATTGTGGTTGCCATGTCTATTGCTATGACGATGCCGTGCCGGCTCTTTTTATGTCACCGCTTTTCAGTACTGTATACTCTTCGATGGCCGGTAGCAGACTTTTTGTTAGGTTGTTGGAGATAAAACTTCTAAAAGTTTTACGTGTTACTTTGCGGAGAAGGAATAAACCGAAAAAAGGTTTTGTTCCACTTCCACTGCAGAAAGCTGTGTCCAGGGTCTTCAACATTTTCTTTGACCCACGTTGCCATTGGTTTTACAAGTGAAGCGAATAGCAAACCAGATTTATGCATTATTTGGCAATTGTAACAGAGTGTGACTGGAGACAATATCTGATTACTGTAAATATACAAAATTTCGGCGCTGCAAAATTTCGGCACTCCACGATTTTTGACATTTCGGCGGTGATTTATTTTCGGCGTGGGGTAGAGGGCATGGTATAGTGCGACAGATACTGTGAAAAATTTCATCGGCGTTTTAATTTAGGCGTTTTGGGTCGGTGCCGAATATAGCCGAAATTAAATAGCTGCCGAAAAATTGTATATTTACAGTATATTGATCAGTCAACAAGACAAAATACGAAAAAGGAACTAGAACATGGTGTGTTCCACAGCACGAGTTAGCCTTACTAGACTGTAGACATCTAGCATGCGACAGAACTCTTCAGCAATGCCAGGAATTGACTTCACAACAGAAAACAAGCGAATTGACCGAAAGTCAGATAATCCAATGCAGTGCCTATAATTATAATGCAAGACGTGTTTCGCCCAACTATTCCTTGTTCCGTTGCTTCTTCTTCTCCTTCCTCATTCTCCGTCTGATACGTCTGACATTCTGCTTCAACTCTGAGCGTGGCGTCTCGTCAAGAATAGTATATAGGAACTGGGATGAAATGAATACCTTCTGTATGGAAATTTGTTTTTGTTTGGACACAATGCGCACGTTTAAATTGAGTGAGATTCTTGTCACACGGAAAAGTTTAAGGCCGGACTTACTGAGAACATATTGGACAATATACAAGCCATACACGGGAGGTCTATTCATACATATACTACTTGGCAATATACAGAAAGTTTTCAAAGCGAAATGCAAATACTTACCCAAACACATGAAATGAATTAGAAACTTCCGGACCGTAGTTGCTGCTTCGGCAGATCCTCTACTGCGGGGCAATGGCAGGATTTCTGACGACATTCTGGATCCGTGAAGCAGTTCAACCACAGCTTCCACTACAACATCACTCTCGAATAACGGCGCACCCCAGCAAAGTCTGCTATTATTGGGTTCTTTTCCGTCTAGAGACAAAACTGTCGCTGGATCTGCGAGATGAGTGGACTGACGCATAATATGGTAGTAGGATACTTCGCAGAATCGACGTAGCTCTGGAAATGTGAGTCGCTCCTCGCGAGCAGGTAAATCCATGACGAATGGAGACCAAGGATAACCCAAACGTACCAGCACTTTCAACAGCTACACATCAATTCCGTCCATGGGAGACTGAATAACCAACAAACTGTGATGTGAAACAAATCCAGATTGATTAAGAATATCAATTTTGAAATTGACTAGTCATTTTCCTGTGTATATGCAGCAAAGAGGTACGAGTACTAGTGTCCCTGATAGTGATAATGTAGCAAAGAGTTATGAGTACTAGTGTCCCTGATAGTGATTATGTAGCAAAGAGGTACGAGTACTAGTGTCCATGATATGATAGTGATAATGTAACAAAGAGGTACGAGTACTAGTGTCCCTGATAGTGATAATGCAGCAAAGAGGTACGAGTACTAGTGTCCCTGATAGTGATAATGTAGCAAAGAGGTACGAGTACTAGTGTCCCAGACTAGTAGCGCAGTCCGAAACACAGTCGACGATGGATAGTGGCAACAAGTAGGGCGTTTTGTGAGGTTTTCCTGGAGCTGCTCACTGGTCAATAGTGTGGATATACATGTTTGATGAGGATGATAACATTACGGAGCATCAGCAAATCGAATTTTCGATTTGATTATTCGAATGGCAAAAAGAAAATCAGAGAGAAAATTCGAATGAAAAAGAGGTTCAGCATGTAGCGCAGTCCAGTATTTTCGAATCGAGTTTTTTTTAGCTTGAGCAGTTGAGGACTGGGATTTTGAGATGTGCAATGAACGGAGTTGCTGTTGTTTCTCATTGCCTTTGGGGATGACGCGAAGCGGCGGATGCTTCATCCGATTCAGGCTATTGGCGATAGGATCTCTCTTGGAGACCCCTTGAAAAGGCGGATCTCGGCCGAGCTCCTCCGCTATCCCTTGCATATCAGGAGACCCGCGGACGAATAGGTGAGGGTGGGCCCTACACTGCCTCAGCAGAATGAGATCCATGGTAAGGTCGACCCTCAAATATTTGGCACACTTTGAGTTGCCCTCTCCCTGCGGGGAACTCACCATAGACGCAGATGCCGAGACAACGCCAGCAGGGCTACTGCAGTACTGGGAGCAGGAGGCGTACCGGGGCTGGTAGTTGGTGACAAAGCCATGATTCCAGGATACTTGAAATGAAACAAAATGCACACTTGATAAAACTTTTCACAGTTCGAGAGAGAGGAAAGCGTCAAGATTGACAAGAAGTCCGGACTAGTACTTTAGTAAGAACTAGTAGCTACATGCGCAAGAATGAGTACTCGTAGTGCGCCGTGTACTAGAGCACGCGCGGAGCATTCGAAAAGTATTCGAAAAGTATTTTCTGTTTGCGGGCATTTTTCAGTCGAACAAAGCCCTAGTTTCGACTGATTGAGTGCTTTTCGTGACGATTCTCGAATTTCATTCGAATATTCGATTTGCTGATGCTCCGTATTAGTGGCAGTTAGGGGTGAGATTATGGCCGTTGATTTGTTTCAGGCCCTGGTTTGGCTCCTTTGCAATTTGCATCATGAGATCTCAAGACCTAAGTAAAGTCTCGCATCCCTCAACGGTTGTCATCAGCAAGTCTCTTCGATTTGGTGTTTTTCCTGCTGCCTAGAAGTTTGTCAGCACGGTGTGCATAAATCTGTTGATAAGATAGAGAATGTGTTAGAGAATAGTGCACGACTGCTTGTATGACCATAATTATCTCCTCTCTTCTTCACCCAGCACAATAGCTTCCGTCGTAAGGACAACACATACCTGCAATTGTCCTGCATAATCCAAGACCTCTTTTTTTTACTATGTTCACATAACCAGCTCGAAAAGCATAAGGAAAGACAATGGTACGGAGACTAGGACAAACTGACAAGTAATGAGCAGGCGCTGTGCCGAGACGTAGCAGTGATGGTGGTGCATTGATGACTCTGCCGACCTGAGGTCTTGGCGTCACGGCCAAAAACACGCACCAAAACAAAGAAAAAAAAGAAGAAGATAGAGCTGTACAGGTCAGAAAGATGCGAAAAACCCAAAGCTTAACACGAGTGAGTGTGGGGAGAAACTATCATAGCATCATACTATTCATAGGGAATCGACTGCCCAGAGCCAGTTTGTGCTGCGAAGATGGCGATAAACGTTCGTTTTGAATGAGTGCATTCTCTTGCTGTGGGGAGGCAGGGACAGGAGAGCGGCAGGGAGGGGGTGAGTTCCAATCGCTGATGCTGCAGTGTGGGAAAGAGCACTTCAGCGCCAGCAGGGCAGATGCAGGCAGCTGGTGTTGGAGCTGGTGGTCTGGTCCACTGACACTACCGTGCTCGCTGCGGGTTCTGGGGTTGGCAGAGGTAATATGGCGCGGTGGCAACACAGAGAGCAGCTGCGGTGGACCAGGCAAGTAGTGCAGCTTGTACAGGCAGGCAAGCGAGGCAACAGTACGGCGGATGGCCAAGCTGGGTTGGTGTGCCCCAGGGCCGATAGCATGGAGTGCGCGGCGCTGAACAATGTTCAGATGCTGTAGGTGACTCTGCGCAGCACCCATCCATACAAGAGGCGCATACTCCATGACTGGTCGTACGAACGCTTTATACACTGTCGTCCGGCCGGCGGGGATGAGTATGTGGGCGGCTCTGTTTAGGACCCCAAGCCGTTGGCGTGCACGGGTGGCTACGGAGCGTAGGTGATCGCCAAAGGTCAACCTTCACACCAAGAAGGGTGATGCTGGTTGTCTCGGGCACCAGCGTGCCACCAAACAGGAGTGGGGGGAGATCTAAGCCTGAGGGTGGCTGTCCTGGCCTAGGATTTAGTTGGTTCAAAAGTCACTTTCCACGTCACTTTCCACGTACGGCCCCACTCGTGCAGTCGGTCAACGGACACCTGCAGTGACTGCGCTGCGACTTCCGGGGTCTGCTGGGAGGTGACTAAGCTGTATAAGGTTGTGTCATCAGCATAGGCCTCCAAGCTGGCGCCGTCAGCGAGAACGTCTGGCGCGTCGTTGACGTACGCCAGGAAAAGCGTTGGACCAAGAATGCTTCACTGGAGACTTCAGTGGAGGTCGTATACGTAGCTGACGTACGCCCTCCAACAAGGCACTGTAAGGAACGGGTGTCCAGGTACGAGGCAAGCCATCTCCGGAGCGGATCATCGATGCCTAGGCTACGCACCTTGTGCAGGAGGCCGACATGTGAGACACGGTCAAACGCTCCTGCGATGTCCACAGCAAGGATACGAGCCGCCCCTCCACAGCCCATAGCGCTTGCCCAGGCAGTTTGGAGAGCTTGCAAAGCGTCTGATGTGCCGAGGCCTCTGCGAAATCCAAACTGGTGCGACGTGAGCAGATGGTGGTCCTCAAAATAGTTTACGATGTGTCTGTTTACTAGAGTTTCCATGATTTTCGAGATTATGCACAGTAAGGATACGGGCCTATAGTTCTTAAGGGTTGAGCGGGAAGATCGCTTGTGGATCGGAACCACGTGCCTCTGCTCCCTAAAAGACCAGCGGCAGGTCTCCTGCATCTGTTTCTTCGACCTCTCCAAGGCCTACTACACCGTGTGGCACAAGGGCCTGATCGCCAAACTTTGTGCCCATGGTGTCTCCGGCTCCCTACTCGCCTGGATAACTAGCTACCTCTTGGACCGAAATCAGTGTGTCACAGTGAATGGAGCCTTATCTGACCCCGAGTCTGTAATAATAATATAATATATAATTAAAAAGCTTACGTGGAGATAAAAATGTAATCAACGCAATAAATAGAGTAAGCTTCGCACTCTGCGGGACCAGTGACTCGCTCTAGGGCGAGGTTGGCAGAGTCTTTATCGTCTCCGTCGTTGTCGTCATCGTCGTTGTCAGCGTCTTCCTCATCTCCCTCCTCCTCTTCATCAACATCAACGGCCATTGGAACGTCAAAGGGAGCATCATCGCAGCCGGCAGTGCCATTAACGGACGTGCCTTTGGTACTGACATCTACATCGGCCTCGTCTGGATTGGCAGTAGCGGCAAGGAATGTCAGGTCGGTTACATTGTCACGTAATTCCAAAGTATGTACTGGTTCTAGTAGTGGTGTTAGGGTGTATGAATCTTCTGTTGCTAACCATCTTGTTCAGAATAGTGATTGTCGTTCTAGTTATACTGATGATTGCTTTTCTGTTTGGTCTCGTTCACGTAGTCAAAGGTATCTGCGTGTATTGGAGTCTATCCACATTCTTACCACCAAGCCGATTTTGTGTAGGCAGAAAAAGAATTTGTTTACGTTGAAATTGTTTGTGAATTTGATCAGTAGTTCTCGTTTGTGGATGCATGGTTACTTTCTAGTGGTGAATTTATCGCATCTGTTGTCACCTGATATCGTTGATTGATGTAATGTTTCTTTCAGCTCTCAATTTCTCGCGCTAGTTAGGGTCTAAATTATTACTTGCATTGTGCGTATATATATTGAGTTTAGAGCTAATGTTGATTTGCCAGTAATCCTCTGATGAGATGGCGACGAAAACGTTTAGGCACAAGCTTCTATATTTACATGAAAACAAGTTTTGCTAATGGTGTTTGTACTGAGTGCGCAGCTTACTCTATGTATTACATGTACGTTGATAATATATAATACAAATAACCTACGTGGAGATAATAATTTTAATATAGCTATGAATAGGATGAAGGCCGCAGACATCACGCAACTACGTTACTTGTTTGACTTGATTCTGGGTTTTCAATAATATTTTTGTTATAAAATACACAGTAAATACATGTCAAACAAGTAACGTAGTTGCGTGATGTCTGCGGCCTTCATCCTATTCATAGCTATATAATATATAATCTTTATTTCAGGATGTGACATCCGGAGTGCCCCAGGGCTCCATTTTAGGTCCCCTGCTCTTCCTCACATACGATAAAGGGGAACTGTCAACAAAACATTTTCTTTGTCTTATCTTGTAGTTCTTTGGCTCCTGATCACGATGGTGGTATTTGTTTTCTCTGCGATGACTGGAAGTGGGTGAAAACTTGAAAAGAAGGTGCCCAAAATAATTGTCCCGAAGTACCGAGTGACGTCACGCCGGACACGACCTCCACGCGTACATTCATCGTCAAAAACGAAGTCCAGCACGTGTGCTGGGCGATCGAGCTAACTGTTCGATGTACGGTGCACCCTTGCCTTCTGGACTCGGACACTGATGTGTACGTTGTACACAATGAGAACGCCAAAAAGGGACAAAACAAACAAAAGTCGACAGCAGTTTGTCGCACTGGTACTTATTCCACGCAGCTCCAGCTCTTTGTTTTATTTGTGATTAAGAAAGAGTGGAAGGATGTTTGTTTGCTGTTAGTGTGACACACACATACCTCGTACTTGAAAATGATGTTGTATCGAAGGTTGCGGTGTTGCCCACCCGGCTCTGAAATGAAATACGTCGGAGTTTGTCATCTGCATCTTCAGCAACATCGCCAGATGAATCGCCTTCATGCAGCTACATTGCGTTCCTTTGGGGCTCGGGTTGGTGGTGTTATCGCCGGCCGGAGGAGTACTGTTTTCCGCATTGTTTGTCACACAAAAAGTTCAAAACAACGACGGACTTCCATGCTCACAAAATAAAACTTAGATCCTCGCGGAAGAAGTCAAAAAGGTGAAAGCTCAGCTGCTTTTTATTTTGATTTGGCTGTGTAGCTGCACGTGGATCTCTGCCTCTTTGGCATTCTCCTTCGGTACGTATCCATCTGTGTTAGAGTTCAAAAGGCACACGTGCACCGTACATCGGAACAGCTAGCTAGCTCGATCGACCAGCACACGGGCTGAACTTCGTTTTTGACGACGAATGTACGCGTGGAGGTCAAGTCCGGTGTGACGTCACTTGGTACTTCGGGACAATTTTGGGCACCTTCTTTTCAAGTTTTCACCCACTTCCAGCCATCGCAGAGAAAAACGGATAACACCATCGTGATCAGGAGCCAAGGAACTACAAGATAAGACAAAGAAAATTGTTGGTGACAGTTCCCCTTTAAGATGGCTCACACCCTCTGCGCGCGCATCGTTTGAAAAGTGTAGATTTTCAGTAAATTTTTCGGTAGCGATGATTTTTGTGCGATCAATCGTTGTAGGAGGCGTCTTCTCGCATTTCTGGCGCCCTCGCTAGAACCTGCTGCTAGTGTCCCTCTTCACTCGTTCTTTCTATGAAAGGGGAAGGCAGCACTCGCAGAAGATTTTCCAAGAATGCAATGTCGACTGGTGCTCGCACTATAAGAGGGGAGAAATCAAAGTCCGCTCTTGAATCATGCCTGAGTCTTAGAAAATTACTTCAGAACACGCTTGTGTAGATTTCCTGCCAGTGCCACTGACATCTCGCGACCTTCAAATAATTATGACTTGCTCGATCATCTCCCGCACTGACTGGGAAATTCGTCAGGTAGCTGTGGATGGATCGATTCAGGGAGATCGAAGGTAAATACATCGAAGCACTCCAAACTTAACACGTTTCAAGACGCACTTCAAATTTTGTAATTGTGTCTTGAAAATTGTTTAGAACAATTCGTACTTCAATACGCTGTTGAATTGTATCCTCTGCTTGGGAGTCTCGACTGTTTTACTGCTGCATGGCTTTCCTCAACACCGTTCACTGTACATGTATCGCGGAACGTAGATTGGATGGCATTGGAGGTGAATTTGATAATCTGTGACTGTGTCATCAACCAAGTGAGGACATTAAAATATCAACAGGGACGCTCCGAAAATCACAAACGCTGCGAAATAGATATGAAAATGGTCTTACACACTGGAGGGTATTCCACATTCATTGTGTCATATCTTTAGACTGTCCGAAAGTTTGTTGTGCCGTGCAACTTTAGCAGACTAATCCGATAATTGGCATGTGGCCCTATTGGCACACACTCATGCGTATGCCGTTGAGTCTATCTATATGTGCACGAACATGTGTGTATACATATACAATTTTATTACGTAGGCAAAATTAGGCAATCTACATGTACATATATATGTGTGTGCACTAACTCCTATGACATAGAACGACAATGCAGGCTATGTAAAGTCGCAGGAATGTGTGTCACCCGGGTGTGTACATGCATGCGCGCTCGCGCGGGCGTTGTGTGCGCGCCTGGCATGGCATAACGCCGTTCAATATGACTAGTGTTGAACAGTGGTAATTTGCCCCCACCCCCTCTTTTTTCTACTGGCGTTGGATATGCAACTAACGACATAAACTCGGTTGTTGAAAACGAGTGCCACGCACCACAATGGATTGACAATACTGAAAAATAGTAGTAGGTTTTTCATTTTGACCCGACGAGACCATACGACGCTTGCAGATCACAGAACGAACAGTTCACCAGCCACACTCCACGAAAGCAAGTAGTAGTACTCCTGACAAGTCTTGTTTCGTTCCATAGAGATAATAATGGGGAACTCATCAGAGGAGAAGCAGTTGTTGAATGAAGGGGTTTAGCTGAATAATGCTATTTTATAGACAAGATATTGGCGCACTGAGGTGTAAACACTCAACTAACTCACATATGTGACATATCAACACAAAAGGAGGAATAGTGCAGAATGGAGGTGTTCTGAACCCTACCAGACACAACTATCACAAGTGCTAAATCATTCACAATGAGAAGGAGAGGTACACAGGAATAGGTTGCGCTAGTTTACACGCGACAAATGGTACTGAGGTAGTGACAAAGATAGGTGAAAAGTAGACGCCAAGTGAAAGCCAACAAATCATCACGAACGTCTAACGTCACATCTGAAGATTGCTAGCAGCACAAGACAAATACTTCACAAACCTCGATAATTGAAATTCAGCCAGCGGTATAGTGAAAGGAAGGCTGCTGGGTGTGACATGGAACTGTGGGCTGCTGAGGCGACGTATCCATCCTGATCTTGACTGCAAGGTTGGCGTCTAACGCTAAAATCCGAGCAGCAGATCAAATCCTTCCTCTTGTCAATGGCAGATTTCCTGGTCCAGGAGAAGTCATAATTCTTTGTGCCATCTTCAATAGGTCCGTCAAATACAGTAGTAGTAGGTATTTCATTTTGACCCGACGAGACCATACGACGCTTGCAGATCACAGCACGAACAGTTCACCAGCCACACTCCACGAAAGCAAGTAGTAGTACTCCTGACAAGTCTTGTTTTGTTCCATAGAGATAATAACGGGGAACTCATCAGAGGAGAAGCAGTTGTTGAATGAAGGGGTTTAGCCGAATAATGCTATTTTATGAACAAGATATTGGCGCACTGAGGTGTAAACACTCAACTAACTCACATATGTGACATATCAACAGGATTTTACAGCTCGCCCCAGCCCTCCCGACAAGCCCTTACGTCCCGTACCGTCGGCGTTGCGTCGAATGTGAACTAGGCTTAAGACGTTCGTGATGATTTGTTGGCTTTCACTTGGCGTCTACTTTTCACCTATCTTTGTCACTACCTCAGTACCATTTGTGACGTGTAAACTAGCGCAACCTATTCCTGTGTACCTCTCCTTCTCATTGTGAATGATTTAGCACTTGTGATAGTTGTGTCTGGTAGGGTTCAGAACACCTCCATTCTGCACTATTCCTCCTTTTGTGTTGATATGTCACATATGTGAGTTAGTTGAGTGTTTACACCTCAGTGCGCCAATATCTTGTCCATAAAATAGCATTATTCAGCTAAACCCTTTCATTCAACAACTGCTTCTCCTCTGATGAGTTCCCCGTTATTATCTCTATGGAACGAAACAAGACTTGTCAGGAGTACTACTACTTGCTTTAGTGGAGTGTGGCTGGTGAACTGTTCGTGCTGTGATCTGCAAGCGTCGTATGGTCTCGTCGGGTCAAAATGAAAAACCTACTACAGTACTACTGTATTTGACGGACCTGTTGAAGATGGCACAAAGAATTAATACTGTGAAACATGTAATTTTCGGTGTAACTTTAATTTCGGTGATTTCGGTAGAGACACCAAGGCACCTAAATTTAAATTACACCTAAAAGGCACTAGAGTATGCACTGTATGTGAACGGAACGCTGGTCACCTAATTCTACATTACACGTGAAACCTGGCAGATCCCTGACACCGAAATTTAATGCACCTAAAATTACATGTTTTACAGTAATGATATAATACAAGTAGCACTGTATAAGCGCTGGTAATACTTATGTTGCAGCCATGTCAGTTGTGATTAGCTTTCCAAGTCAGGCCTGCTGCAGAAATTATTGCACTCTGACCAGCTGGAGTGGCCCAGGACTGCCGGTTGTGGAGAACAGGAGTGATGCTTGTATATACGCTTGTATTTACATGATGTACACAGTGCACTTCGAAGTAACGTTAGGTGTGTTACTTGTGTGTTATTCTGCCTGTGCGCGCGTGTACATGTGCTGGTCAGTGTGGAACCGCCATCCATATCAGATCATACAGCTGCTATCAGTCTCAACAGCTTGTATCTGGCAAATAGGGTTTTAGTGACTCGATTTTGCTTCCTGTGTTCAACAGAGTGGCATTACACACAGCTACTTGATGTAATAGTAGCATCTTGGAAATTTTATATTTTGATAGTTAGCTTCAGTAGAAACTTCTCCAGCGTGGCTCTTAGCTTCATTACCACGGAGACTAAGCATTCAAGTAATGCACGAAGAACAGTGGCTAGATGTGAAGTGAAAAGCCATTGGATATTGCCCAGTGGAATACACATTTAGTATAGAAGTATGTCTTGCTATGCTGGCAGCAAACACTGTATAATATAATAATTACAATACCAGTAGAAAGTGTCCAATGTGCATTGCTTCAGCACTATGTTTTGGACAGAGCAGTCAACAAATTCCACATCACTATCGGCTTCATGTTGGAGAAAGTTGTGAAAAACACTAGAGCATACATGTACACTCAATACACATGCTCAGCTACATGTATGGCATTTAGTATGTGGGCGACTTCAAAGTTCTATTTTGGTAGTTTGCTTCGGTAGAAACTGTCTAAACTTGATCCAAAGCTCTACTACTATGTTCGGAAGATCACGGTTGCAATCAAGTAATGTAAGACACGAATCTGCCGCATTGGAGCTAGTTGTGAAAACCTTTAGACCATACACTCAATGCACATGCTCAGCTATGGCATTTAGTATGTGGGCGACTTCAAAGTTCTATTTTGGTAGTTAGCTTCAGTGGAAACTGCTAAAACTTAATCCAAAGCTCTACTTCTATGTTCGGAAGATGTTGCAATCAATTATTGTAAGACACGTATCTGTCATATGGTGGAGTCAGGGGTTCTAAGGCGTTGGACAATGTCCCAGTGCAATGTGCTGATTCTTGAAATATGGCATCACTTGAAACTTCAAAGTTTTATTTCAAGAGTTACCTTCGGTAGAACCTGCACAAACTTGCTACACAATACCATTATTAGGTTATGATAGCATAACCATCGAATACAGGGCAAGTCCAGTGTCAAATACCTTGTGGGCGGGGCTAATATGTGGGACGTGTACGCTGAAATGGGATGATTCCGAAAAGAGAAAAAGGTCACCTTCTAGCAGAATTCTACCCACTTCTGCAGCTTATGCTGATATTTAGCAAGTATACTACTGTCCTGATGTTGGACATCAGGAAAATGGGGTAACTACCAGTGCTTCGGCCAAAAAACTGGTTTTCCGGTATTTTTTGGCCTAAATTGGCAATTGTGAGTATGCTATGTTTGGCCCCTCCCCCGAGTGAAACCGGCCGGTAGAACTTGATAAAAATTTGTCTCCGTACACTAGATATCCAACGGAACAAAGTACAATCATTTGAAGCCACGTTTCAAACAAAACAAATTGGACCCGAGGGGTAGGAGCCACCTTAAGGGGGCAGCCTACCCATAAATTTCATATGGCATTCAATTGACCGTAACTTTGGTGTTTCTCAGTGGATCTGAGTGAAATTTTGACCACACACTCCTGCCACTATGCTGGCTCTCAGGACATGATTTACAAGTTCTTGCGCCTCACTGACAGGCTTTCCAGGCCGGAAAAATTCAAATTTTCGGCATAGTGCTTCGGTGTGCAAGCCACCCAGGAGCCAAACAAATGCATTTACATTTTTTTTACATTTTCGCGCCCATTCTGTCCGTGCGCGGGACCCAAACCTAAAACAAGTCCAGAAGCAGCCATGGGTGGTGGGGTAGGGCCCGTCAACGTGGCCCTGGAATCTGTCACAACGGAACGAGTGGGCGTTCTCTCACGGACTCCCACAGACCCAAGTCAATTTTTGAATTTTTTTAAGTTTAGCACGTGCTACGAGGTCGTACCTTTGATACAACATCCAGTGCTGGGACCTCCACAGCAAGCCATTTCCACCGCGCTGCACACCAAATCCAGGATGCCCTCAGAAACCGGCAAAGACTGCCACTCACGTTTCACTACTGCCTAGTACTGAATCCTACCTGACTTCTTGACACGACTGAAACTTGCCAAAGTCACTAAATCAACGTCAACTACAATAATCAAGCCACATATCTGCAACGTCACGAGGGTGCTGGCAAAAGTCCTGCTGCACGGCGGCGGGCTTCGCCGTGCAGCCCAATACGTGTTTTTTAAACGTGATTTTTTGGACTTTTTTGGACTTGGGGCAAAATTCTGCACACTTTCGCGTGTTTCCATAATACGACAAGTTGCGAACGGTCTGCTCACATTCAAATACAGTGCTGCCAACAAATGACAGCATGCAAAAAAAAATCTTTCCTTGCAAGGGCACATTTTCGGCCATAACTCTTGAACGGCTGGTCAGATAGGGACACAATTTTCAGAGAATTTGCAGCTATTCATGCTCTTTCAACTGACGTAGCACTCAATATGAATTTACAAATTCGATTTTTCAGCGAATTCTTGGGTAGTCTGCCAACTTAATGACCTCCCCTATGCAATTCCCGATATTTCTTTGTTATATTATTATTAAATAATCTACGTGGAGATAATAATTTTAATATAGCTATGCATAGGATGAAGGCCGCAGACACCACGCAACTACGTTACTTGTTTGACATGTATTTACTGTGTATTTATTTATTTATTTATTTATTTATTCAACATCTCCTGGCCCGTCCGAAGACTGCCAATAAACATGAGAGGTCAGGTGATAGCCAACCACGGCAAGCTAAAAGGGAAAAAAAGAAAGATGCTGTCAGAGAGGGAAAGGAGATAGGGAGAGAAAAAGAAAGGGAGGCACATTAATAATACATGGGATCACTTCGGATGAGACAGTGTGGAAAGCTGGACTGTGAATTTCCTGATATCCTGGCATGTCTTAATGCTAGTAGGCAGGTTAGACCAAAGGGAGTATGCTGAGAAGAAAGGGGATTTCAAAAACAGAGAGGAACTAGCTCGGGGCAGTGATAAGGCATTGCGTGTTGGTCTAGTGGTAACAAACCAGTTGTACTTGGCAATATGTTTCGGGACTTGGGCTAGGAAGATTTTTTGCACAAGGATACAAAGATGCTGCTGATGTCGGGCAAGAAGAGGGTGCGTGGAAGCAAGTTTATAAAGACAAAGGGAGGCAAATGTTTGGTCTTTTCGAAACAGAATTTTCAGAAGCAAGCGTTGATGTACCTCCAGTCTGTGGAGTAAAGTCTGAGACAACCCGCTCCAAGCTATATCGCAATAGTCAAATATAGGCAAAATGTACGACTTAAAGAACAATTTTCTGCAGTTATCATTCAAGTGTTGGCAGTGGGGTTGTAGCATACCTAAGGACGCACTCGCCCGCTTGCACACAGACTGGACTTGTGGAGACCAGGAGAGTTGGCGGTCGAGAATAACGCCCAGGTGCTTGTGCTCGTTAACAACTTTAATAGGTGTACTATTTAGACCAGGAAAATACAGAAGTTGAGTGGGGATTTTATAACAAAAATATTATTGAAAACCCATAATCGATTTTCTTGTTCCTATCATCAGTGGGAAAATACGGAACTAAGGATACAACCAAAGAAACTGAAGTTAAGTACTGTAAATAGAAAGGTGTTAGAAATAACAACAAGATACAAAAAAGGGTTTGCTCCCCACACCGGAGCTCGCGCTATTCCGCCGACTTTACTTGACACTTGACTGACTCACGACTGCCATCCAGAGCACACGAGAAGTCCATCGAACCTTTGACTCGGCAAACCTGCAAGAAAGCACCACTCCCTGCTCAATACACAGTGTTTCGGGGAATTCACCCCTCATCAGTTGAGCTTGAGTAGGCTGAGGAAGATTGTGCCTGAAGAGCACCACTTATATAGTGCTCTCCAGGCACAAACATCACCAGGGATACAAACTTACAGAGACGCTCCGTTTCAAGCGCGACAAACACCTCTCCGGTGTGGGGAGCAAACCCTTTCTTACAAATCATCGCCGAAGTCGCAACCACTACTTCGTACTGCTGTGCCCAGCGCGGGCTTGCGACTAGTTGGTTTGGAGGTGACAGCGTTGCGAATGACCGAGGGTCCTCGACGTCTGTCTCACCGTCCAGGAGCGACACTGACTCACGCTGCTATCTGGTGTTCACGAGGTGTTTGTCGCGCTTGAAACGGAGCGTCTCTGTAAGTTTGCATCCCTGGTGATGTTTGTGCCTGGAGAGCACTATATAAGTGGTGCTCTTCAGGCACAATCTTCCTCGGCCTACTCAAGCTCAACTGATGAGGGGTGAATTCCCCGAAACACTGTGTATTGAGCAGGGAGTGGTGCTTTCTTGCAGGTTTGCCGAGTCAAAGGTTCGATGGACTTCTCGCGTGCTCTGGATGGCAGTCGTGAGTCAGTCAAGTGTCAAGTAAAGTCGGCGGAATAGCGCGAGCTCCGGTGTGGGGAGCAAACCCTTTCTTACAAATCATCGCCGAAGTCGCAACCACTACTTCGTAACAAGATACAAGTGCAATAAAACCACTAGAGGAAACGGAAAACTTAACAAGATTACGTAACCAAAGGCGAGAAGGCGCTAAACGAAGTGTCAACCTACGAATACAACTTCAGTGCAACTACGTGCTCCTTCTGCTTACACAAAACAGGCTTGTGAAAACGTATACAAACTGCCTCAAGGACTTTCAACTGCTGGACATAACGCGCACGACACAGTACAGAAAAATCGAAAAATGATTTTTTCTGTACTGTGTCGTGCGCGTTATGTCCAACAGTTGAACGTCCTTGAGGCAGTTTGTATACGCATTCATAAGCCTGTTTTGTGTAAGCAGAAGGAGCACGTTGTTGCACTGAAGTTGTATTCGTAGGTTGACACTTCGTTTAGCGCCTTCTCGCCTTTGGTTACGTAATCTTGTTACCTTTTGCGTTTCCTCTAGTGGTTTTATTGCACTTGTATCTTGTTGTTATTTCTAACACCTTTCTACCAAAGGCGAGAAGGCGCTAAACGAAGTGTCAACCTACGAATACAACTTCAGTGCAACAACGTGCTCCTTCTGCTTACACAAAACAGGCTTATGAATACGTATACAAACTGCCTCAAGGACTTTCAACTGTTGGACATAACGCGCACGACACAGTACAGAAAAATCATTTTTTCTCTTGTATCTACTTTTCCACAATATCCTTTAACATGTTATTCACAGTGGGTCCAATGTTATTAGGCATTTCGCCTGTTTTGATTTCCACAATAAATAAAGTATACAACAACAACAACAACAACAACAACAACAACAACAACAACAACAACAACAACAACAACAACAACAACAACAACAACAACAACAACAACAACAACAACAACAACAACAACAACAACAACAACAACAACAACAACAACAACAACAACAACAACAACAACAACAACAACAACAACAACAACAACAACAACAACAACAACAACAACAACAACAACAACAACAACAACAACAACAACAACAACAACAACAACAACAACAACAACAACAACAACAACAACAACAACAACAACAACAACAACAACAACAACAACAACAACAACAACAACAACAACAACAACAACAACAACAACAACAACAACAACAACAACAACAACAACAACAACAACAACAACAACAACAACAACAACAACAACAACAACAACAACAACAACAACAACAACAACAACAACAACAACAACAACAACAACAACAACAACAACAACAACAACAACAACAACAACAACAACAACAACAACAACAACAACAACAACAACAACAACAACAACAACAACAACAACAACAACAACAACAACAACAACAACAACAACAACAACAACAACAACAACAACAACAACAACAACAACAACAACAACAACAACAACAACAACAACAACAACAACAACAACAACAACAACAACAACAACAACAACAACAACAACAACAACAACAACAACAACAACAACAACAACAACAACAACAACAACAACAACAACAACAACAACAACAACAACAACAACAACAACAACAACAACAACAACAACAACAACAACAACAACAACAACAACAACAACAACAACAACAACAACAACAACAACAACAACAACAACAACAACAACAACAACAACAACAACAACAACAACAACAACAACAACAACAACAACAACAACAACAACAACAACAACAACAACAACAACAACAACAACAACAACAACAACAACAACAACAACAACAACAACAACAACAACAACAACAACAACAACAACAACAACAACAACAACAACAACAACAACAACAACAACAACAACAACAACAACAACAACAACAACAACAACAACAACAACAACAACAACAACAACAACAACAACAACAACAACAACAACAACAACAACAACAACAACAACAACAACAACAACAACAACAACAACAACAACAACAACAACAACAACAACAACAACAACAACAACAACAACAACAACAACAACAACAACAACAACAACAACAACAACAACAACAACAACAACAACAACAACAACAACAACAACAACAACAACAACAACAACAACAACAACAACAACAACAACAACAACAACAACAACAACAGTCCCGAAAAGGTGCTAGGAAACCATAAAGGACACAAGACAAGAACCAAGTGCAAACTTCCGTACTGCGCCGCACGGTCCGTGAGAACCTCGCGCGGGATCAGCAGTAATTAGAAAGGTACGCAGAGTTCATGACACGCATTACCAAAAAGGGAAGTGTGAAGAGGTCAAAAGTAGACTCTACGAGGTGAATAGCAATTTCTGGACATGAAAATAAAATAGAGGCCCACTGGCTTTGTGTTTTACTTTTTTCATATCTATTTGTATCTATTGTATGGCCTAATCCTTCATCTTTCCAAATATGTGACAATTGCTCATGCTGTGATCCCAGAGACTTTATAGCAGGATGTTTTCGACAGGCCAATTTTTTGGCCTAAATTTCAGTGTATGGAATTCTGGACATGAAAGTAAAATAGCGTCAATAGGCATCCTATACTGCACCATTTTTGTTATTTTTTCTATTGGTGGACTGCAGTTGGCCTCTTCACACTTCCAGCCAACAGGTCCAAGACTATACAGCGTCTGTGAAGTGGAGTGCACATGGGGAAGCCAACGATTCGTCCATTACTTCTTATTTTACTCAAAATTCAAAATTCTCAGGCGACATAGTACCACAAAACTCGTTGAAATGCCTCCCACGAAAAGGCTATCAACAAGGCACCGACACGAGGAGAAACTACAACAGCCCAGCTGTCAACTACAACAAGAAAAAACTTCATCAACCTGACTGACTTGACTCTACACGCGACGAATCATTATTTTACTCGAAATGTCCAGAAATGTCCAATGTCCAGAAATAGCAATTCACCTCGTACAAGTGCGATTCCAGTCAAACATCAGATCACAGAAAACTGTCGCAGGCAAGTCACGCTACACGTATGCATGCGTGCCACCACCAGATCTGCCGTCCTAGCGCTAGCCCAATCGCGCGTGTTCACATGATCATTAGGGAGGTTCCGGAGTACGATTTTTCGTGCCAAAATCCGTAGAGGCGCTACGGATTTTTTATACGTCGTTTTCGAGCAGTGAAATGTTCCGGAGTACGGAACTTATGTGTTTGCCGTCATTGCCTAGGTTACGATCGCAAACACGTCACATTCCCGCGCTATGCCTTTTTATTTTGAAAGTTTGTACCGAAATCAAAACTTCCCGCGGAAAATCCATGTTTCTCGTACCAAATTTGTACGCGAAAAATCTTTCTGCACCCGATGACGCAAAATCTCCATACGAAACATGGTTCGTGTGAAAGCCAGTCCACACGGATTCTCCGTGCCGAAAAATCGTATGGAGCACTCCTGGAAAAAATCCGTAGCGCCCACACGGATTTTGGCACGGAAAATCGTACCCCGGAACCTCTCTAATAATGACATAAGACATAGTGCTGCGACTGCAAACTTCGGCAGCTGGCACATGGCAAGAAAGAAACGAAAATAATTCAAAAACAGTTCGAACACAACGAAGAAATCAGTTTGAGAGAACAACGAGAGAGCTTTGGAAGCTCAGGGCCCTACGCTATGCTTTTTTGCCTTGATGACCTAGACAAAAAAAGCATAGGGATGTTATAAATTCTTTAAAAAATTCCTTTTTTTAAGACATAACCTGGGATTCGAACCCGCACTATCGCGCGCCCTGCATGCATCCCCCGATACACTTCGCATACATACTAATTCTTCCAAGTTGTTTCACATTGTTATCTTGCATTTGAAAGCCCTATTTGAATATGCATTGTGGCCAGCCGTCTTTGATGGCACGGTACGGTAGGGGATAGGTACGGGACAGGTACGATCGAGGGTAATACGACACCGTCTCCCATACCGTACCGAACCATCAAACACAGCTGGCCACATACAGCTGCCCGCAATATTTAGAAAAGCGATCCTGTCAGCTTTTCTATTATTGTGTTCACATGGCGCTACCTAACGACACCGCTATTCAGACACGTTGTCTACGTAGCTACGTAAGTTTCTACGTAAGATGCTCGGTACCTGGTCCTGCAGGGAGGCCGGAGCTACTCCATGGGCATGGCTCCTACCATCGCGCGGCCGGATGGCCGCATGCGTGTGCATTGCAGACTTTTTGTTGTTGCCTTTTCGGATGTGCATGCACGAGGAACTTCCTTCTTTGGAACTGCTTCTTGCATGAGCTGTTTCGGATATTTCGTCTCCTGGCCTGGCTTATTTCGTTTCGGTGCTGCTGAGACCTCCTTTCGCGGAATATTACTCAATGACCAGTTCCCTTTGATTCATTTGCTTGTGTTGACTCTTTCATTTACGAAAAGTGTGCTGATTTTGGGCGGAATGCAATAAATAATGGAAAAGCTGACAGGATCTCCTTTCTAAATTTAGCTTTTCCGCTGCCGCGGCCTCCTTTTACGGAATACTCAATGACAGGTGATCTCTGAGTTGACCAGTTTCCTTCGATTCATTTGCTTATGCTCACCCTTTCATTTACGGAAACGTGTGCTGATTTTATTCGGATTTAGATCCATTTTTATCTCTTTGCCCTTGCCTACAGTGTGCGAAGAACGCAAGTTCCCCTTCTCGACGGTAAGGCTTATGTTAGATGTGTTGTCAAAATACTCATATTCATTGCACATTAGTACGTTACAAGTAAGGCACTGGTCAGTGGCATACTATCGTTGGCAGTTCCCAATCTGGAGGGAAAGGTTCAAGGACTCGTTGACCGAGTTTGCCAAATAAATTCGCATATCAGGGAAAATCTCCATTGTGGAGAGGTTCAGTAACTTGTTTGCTTCATACGAAACAAGCCAATGGGTGCAGTTTCGTCTCGTGAAAATCTCGTACTTGTATGATTGCATTTGTTTACTCGAGTCTGGGCTGTTTGAGTGAGTACTGCCGAGATTGCACTGCCCCAAATAAAGTTTCGTGCTGCCAAAGCAAGAATTACGATCTGCAATCTGTTTGTAGTACCAAGAGTACATAACCCCCCGTACTCTTGGTAGTACCTGTAGTACCTGCAAGAATGTGCAGTACATGTATCGTACTTTCTCTGTTGCTGTTTCAGTTGCCGTCATGTTGCTAAAGAAAGGTTCACTGGAGAGGTTCTGCAAAACGAAAATTCGAACGAAGTTTCGCGACAGTCCTTGCAAAAGTGTGTACGAAGTTTTGCACGAACTTTGCGTTCTGCACATTTTCGTAGTTTGCGCGGGCCAAGTGCACGTACGCCATGACTCGATCTCACGAAATTTCCTACAACAGTTCATTTCGCGTTCCCTGCAAGTTTCGCGTCCAAAGTTGCGAAGTTTCGCACTTCATGATGTAGAGCGAAAGTTTGTACGCATTTTCGTTTTGCAGAACCTCTCTAGTGACTCTTTTGTTTCATACGAGACGAGTCAATGAGTCGGTGTGGCTTAGAATCTTTTGCTGTAGAAGAAATCTATTCGTATGTCTATTGGAGAAATAATTGTATTCACTGGTTATAAAATAGGTTAAGACAAACTCACAGAATAAATACCATCGGTCCCTTGGTGTTCGTCCTAAAGAGGTTCGACTGGATATCATTCATACTCACCAAAAGATGTGTAAGATTTTATTATCATGGAGTGCCTTGTTTATCTCCCAGTATCAGTACCTCCAACCATAGCCTTGACCCTTTTATCCTCAGGATCAGTGTAGTTGTTAGAACGAGGTGTCGGACTCAGCAATGTATTTGTTTACATTTTAATACATGTTTATTGTTCCTCCTTTGCTGTGTTTTAGAAAATCGTGGACTAACAGTTTGAAGTCATTGAACTACTTCCAAGAGTTGTATCGACATCAACAGGATTACGATTTCAGTGCAATATGATGCTGGATGACCTTATCACGATAACCCATGATTATAAACCATGATAAACACAGAATCAACAAAAACATCTGCGACACGCACCTGGCGCATGGCTACATTTCTTAAATAAATCTGATCGAGGGTGGGGAAATCTGAAATATCTGAAAGGCAAGAGAAATTTATGGCAGAGTCATGAAATTCTGCAACAGCAACAAGCACAGAATGACCTCCGTATAAAAAAAGTATCACCACCTGACTACTCACATGTTTCCCCGCAGAAGAACATGCATTATGCTAGTGCCATTTTCTGCAAGAAAAGGCTTGCACATCAATGCGTATAATCAAGAGTACATAACCCCCATTATGTACTCTTGGTATAATACGGTATTGATATGATCAAGAGTACATAAACCTCTTGATATGATGTGAAAGCCATCATTTACATATTGATATACAGTAGAGTCGCGCGCCCAAGAACGTTGTTTCCAAGGGGTTAGCCTGGGACGTTCTTATTTTTCAGCAATCTGGCTGCGTTCTTGTACTGTTGTAGCACGTTCTTAGAAACAATCCGTACTGGATCATAATAATGTATCTCACAATCTTCCAGAAAACCAACACCGCCGTTCTTAGCTTTAGGCTGTGGCGTTCTTAGAATTTCAGGCTGGACGTTCTTGGGCTCCACGTTCTTCAGCGCGCGACTCTACTGTAGGGCATTCCATTGATTGGTAACAGAAAAAAACAAAAGAAATTATAGCAATAAAAACTGCTTTATGGCAGTTTTCTAAAAAAAGTTATTGTGTTCTAGTCCATGGACCCCGTCTAAAAAGTAAGAAATTAACGAAATGTGATAGCTGAAAATTAAAATTTCACACAAAACCTCACAATAATCACACACAGAATTAAAAGCTACATGTAGAAGACCTTTTCCCCTCGTGATCTTCTTTCCTATGCATGCATGTTGCCAATTGTTGGTGCAGTACAAGATAAAGTTGAAAGCAGCATTTCAAGTGTTGTGATTATTGTGAGGTTTTGTGTGAAATTTTAATTTTCAGCTATCACATTTCGTTAATTTCTTACTTTTTAGACGGGGTCCATGGACTAGAACACAATAACTTTTTTTAGAAAACTGCCATAAAGCAGTTTTTATTGCTATAATTCAAATAGGGCTTTCAAACGCAAGATAATAACGTAAAGCAACTTGGAAGAATGGGTATGAATGCGAAGTGTATGGGGGAATGCATGTAGGGGGATAGTGCGGGTTCGAATCCCAGGATATGCCTGAAAAAAGGAGAATTGAAAAATTTATAACATCCTATGCTTTTTTGCCGTCAGATACGGATAGCGCCAGGCGTGACACAAACAAACACACAAACAAACACCAAATTAAAGCTGTGTGGACCCTGGCTAGCGCCAGACGTTACTGAAGTAACGTCTTCTGCATAGCTACGGGAATAAATTTATCAAGTAGAACAATGTAAGTCCAGTGGGGAGAAGTAAGAATCAGAGGCGACAGGGGAGCCTGCCGTGACTTTCTCGCTGTCATTATTCGTGTTGCTTGATTGGCTCGTCTGTGTTTCAACACTGCATTTATAATCCAGCTGGGCTAGATTTGTATTGCGGACACCTGGAGAAACATCATGAGCAAACCGAAGACAATTACAATATTTTTAATTTTTGGACTGCTTGCCCAAAAAAATACCGTACAGCCCCGTGTTGTGAACCCTCTAAGATTCTCTAAATTGTCAGGATCGTACGACCACATGGCACGAGGACAACTCTTTTCCTTTACACAGTATATTTCACTTCATCGAATAATTAACAATGAACACTAATAACACCAGCTATTTATAGCATGCAAAAAAACAGCGTACATGCAAACATACGCATATAAAACGGGACATAACAGCGTATACAGCAAAACGCACACAGCGCATATAGCGTATGCCATGCAGCAACATCAGCGGTACGGCGGAGTCGAAATACAACATTGCAACGAATACAATGCCATAAGCGCGAAGGCCTTTCCCAATTGAGAACTGGTGGTTTGCAACATTCTCCCCACCAAAGGGCTTCTCACCGCCGTACAACAATGCACACAAGTCAAAAGTGATCCGGGGCTCTGACTACGCGCCCAGAACGCGTCATCTCCTGCTGCCGTGGTGGTGGTAACGGTGCTGACGGTTCATACGCTGGCTGCTGAGGGACGATAGCAGGTTGAGCGGCATCGGCAAGCCCAGGAGCCACGTCCTGTGACGATACTTCTAATGGCACTAACCTCTGGATCGGCCTCAACAGGGTACTGGTACTCAACTTAAAGGGGCACTCCGGCTTCATTTTCGACGCCGAGTTTTCGATGCCAAGACGAAGGTAGGTGAAAGAGAAGACCCCTCGAACAAGAACGAGTCTCCAGAAGCAATCGAGTCGAGCAGGAAGACGACTTTTGAATTTCGCCGAGCGAGCGCTGATGACGTAATGAGGGATTAGCTTGCCAGTGGAAATGCACCTGCGCACATACATTTTACACACTTTTTGGCCAATTTTCAATCGAAGAGGAGGTTGTTTGCTATGTTCTCCCAACGTCGTGAGTGATCCCGTCTTCTTTACCCTTCCAGGTACCCTGAAGGTCCTCCAGACGAGAATTTATCTCCAGCAAAGTGTTGTTGATCCGCTAAATTCGTCTCGAGACATATTCAGTGCTGATAAATGTAGAATGTTGAATCTGTGATAATTGTCGACGATGGAGAGAGAGAGGCTGATAGCCGCTGTCCCAGGGAGAGTGAAGCTGCTGGAAGTAACAATGGGGAGCCCGTTTGTATCATCTGAACAACCAGACTTCAAAGCAGCTTGACCATATCGGAGGGCGCCTCGTTGCTTATCGTGAATATTACACCGACATGAATTACTACAAGTATACTGGTGAGTTTTTATCTTGTTTTGTTCGTATGCTAGTACCCTGGCCTGGAGTTCTCGTTAGCACATTCCTATTCCCTGGCGGTTTCTAAACATTCCGTTTAAGTTAGTACTGAATACGTGATCAAGTATTCCGATTTGGGTAGATGTGGAATTTGGACATGTATTTTATAAAAAAATTCTATCCTAAGTTTCCAAATAGAGAAATGTAGAGAAATGGTTGCCCAAATACAACAAAATTGATTCTGCAGTTCTACAACTTGTACTGAAATCCAGTCAAAGTAAAAATTAATGATTCTTCATGACAGTTGGGGTCAATGAAATCTGATCCAGGCATAACGAATGGTGACGCCTGCCACCCCGGGAACGAATGCCCATTTGGTGGGGGATACCAAAGTACTCGAAAGTGGTGTGTGTTTCAATGTGGCATTTTGGAAGTTTTATATGATCTCTGGTCAATGCAACATACGATAGCCATCATGAATTCCAGGCCTCGAACGCAACTCAGACCAGAATCGGCAGTTCCCTAAGTTAGATGCTTTATAATTCCATGGCCCCAGCTGTAGTTATACCGTAAAATCCCGCCAGAGCGCCCCTACCTCCTCGACGCTTCAGGTGGGGAGGGGCGGATGGGCGAGTCCTACTTGCCGCATTCAGTGCCACATGAAAAAGTACTCGCCCTACGAAAACTGTTCGTGCATCTCATACACCGACCAAAGGTCACTGAGAGCCAGGAGTCGAACAGATCCGACAAAACGCAGGGTTTGTGCGATCCCTGGTCAGGAGGGTGGGCACTGTTGCATACATTTCCAACGGGGTCGAGCACACGTCTGCAGTGCAGTACGGCATCACAGACTGCGACAGAGTCATACGAGGATACAATCAATCACGTCCCTGACAAGAAGTCAGGGAGGGGCGGATGGGAGAGACGGGGCGCTCTGGCGGGATTTTACGGTCGAGTTTTTTCTTGCACATTATTCTTATAGTCGATAGGTTTATACTGATGGCCACAAACAACGGCAGTTCAAACTTCACTGATGTGTTCATGAGCTGAGAGATTTCTCTCCACTATTTCTGTTGTGCACACAGGTCTGTCCAATATGCATTGACCGTATTGGGTATGGTCTCTGCTCTGAGAAGGGAATCGCTGGAGCCACAGTCCAACTATACAGGCTTTCAAGAAACAGAGAGGAGCCATCTGTGCAAGCTGATACCTGATGTGTACCGACAGAATTCTCACGAGATACCTTTTGGACTACGTCTGGTGTATACTTCATAGTACTCCTTCGACTACGGTCTAGAATCAAGTCGACTGAAACAAGTTTAAACAACTCTGGCTTCAAACGAGCCGTCGATTAGACAAACAAAACATTCTCTCATATACTAGAGCACTCTGACAACTCATGACCTATTCCTAACGATTGCCACCGCTTATAAATATGTAGAGTGCTGATTGGAATGTGCTCACAATCTCAACAGTGCTATAATTATTTGAACAATGTGTTAGAATATTCCACTTTTCCTTCCATAAATGTTGTATCCACATATAATCCACAGTGCTGCAAAGTTTCAGAGTTCTCAGGGTATCAAACAAAATTATTTCAAATACAGTGAAATTGTTCGTGGACATTATAGCGTAACTTGTAGTCCCCTGGTCCTTTTCTTTGCTATAAATTAATCCTTTGCTCTCTATATATTGTAGCCGCCGGCAAGTCCAACAGTGAAATTGTTAGTTCATATTTATAATGTGGGAGGGGGAGGGGGGGGGGGGGGGGTTGAACATATTTCTATATATAAGGGACCTGCAACTGCAATACCACAGTACAGTAGCCAGCAAATATGTAGAAAACAGAAATACATGTTACCATCATTGTACATGGACGGGCGCAGCAGGCCGAAGCTATCAGCCAGAACAGGATTTACAATCACCTAGAGATACTTGAGCTATTCCAGTATTCTCCGTGAGCTGTCCCATTCCACAATGGTTCATGCCACCATTATTTCTGGTAGTATCCATGTGCATAATTCCAAGACCATCTCGGATTCTTCAGCAATTTGTGCCACGGCAAAAGACAACGCTTGACTCGGTCACTGGGGCTGTCAAACTTCCCATCACAAATGAACTTCAATTTCTCATCTGTTTCAAGTATGTGTACTGCCATGACTTGACCGTGATTCATCCACAGCTGGGCGAAGATTGTGGCGTTGAATTCCATAGCGCACCTTCTTGCTGCCATGCACGAGTATGTTGAGAGAAGTGAACATATTTTTACTAAAAAACAACAGCCACTGAAGAGGATAGCAATATCCTTGGGTGAATCTCCTGCAGGTACACGTTGTTGGTAGGTCTACTAGTCCGTCTCCATATCGTCAAGTTCAGAAATCACCTGTACTACATATCTTGTAGAAGGGATCCTGATCGAATAATTCCTGGTCGTAAAATTCACTAAACTGAGTCGGAGACAAATAGTCAGTACTCCCCGATTCCGTCAAGCTGCTTTGAAGTCTGGATGCTCATGTGATGCTAACAAACTCCCCGTTGTTACTTCCAGCAGCTTCACTTTCCCTGCGACAGCGGCTATCAACCTCTCTCTCCATCGTCGACAATTATCACAGATTCAACATTCTACATTTATCAGCACTGCACTGGGTGAATATGTCTCAAGACGAATTTAGCGGATCAACAACGCTTTGCTGGAGATAAATTCTCCTCTGGAGGACCTTCAGGGTACCTGGAAGGATATAGAAGACGGGATCGCTCACGACGTTGAGAGAACATAGAAAACAACCTCCTCTTCGATTGAAAATTGGCCAAAACGTATGCGAAATGTATGTGCGCAGATGCATTTCCACTGGCAAGCTAATCCCTCATTACGTCATCAGCGCTCGCTCGGCGAAATTCAAAAGTCGTCTTCCTGCTCGACTCGATCGCTTCTGGAGACTCGTTCTTGTTCGAGGCATCTTCTCTTTCACCAACCTTCGTCTTGGCATCGAAAACTCGGCGTCGAAAATGAAGCCGGAGTGCCCCTTTAACCTTGGCAACACGACGCTTACCATCTCGACCAGGGAATAACTCGATGATCCGTCCCAAACGCCAGAACTGTTTGCGCTTGGTATCATCGAGAACAAAGACAACATCACCCACAGCTAAAGGGCGCGTCATGGTCTGTTGGTGCTTGTTCAGCTGACTTAGGTACTCCACCTCCCAACGATTCTTGACATGCTTCAGTGCCCGACTGAGGTAACGCAATCTCGATGACATCTGCGCAGCGTCCAGGGTACCTGCTGGCTTCTCTGACGACACCTAGATGTTACCCATCATCATTGCAGGGGTTACTGGTGGCTCATCCAGGCTATCAGACACATAAGTTAGCGGACGACTATTCACCACTGCTTCAACCTTATACAAGAGGGTCTCAAGCTCCTGGACCTTCAGAAACGCTGTTCCCATTACCTTTTTCAAGGCACTCCTCACTGTACTAACCATTCGCTCATAGAAGCCTCCATGCCATGGTGCAGCTGGAGGATTGAACATCCATGGCACACTCAGTTTGTCAGATGCCGCCTTGAACGTTGTAGCGTTGTCAGCCCTGATCCGAGACGGCAAACTACGTCTCGCGACAAACTTCCGAAATGCTATCAAGAATGACTCAGTACTTAAACTATCGACCACCTCCAAGTGAACTGCTCTGGTGGTGGCACACACAAACAATGCTAGCCATTCCTTCGGAGATGACTCACCACGGCGCACGTACAACGGACCAGCATAGTCGATGCCGGTAGTTGCGAACGGCCTCTCGTGAACAACTCGGTCTTCTGGCAGCGGCGGGCAGACTTCTGAGGCAGCCTTAGCCTTGTAGCGGCGGCATGTAACACATCGCTGAGTAATGTTGCGTAGCGCTCGTCGACCACCGATAATCCAGAATTTCTGACGGATGAACGACAAGACTCCTTCTACACCTTGGTGCATCCTTTCAACATGCATTTTCTCCAACAGCAACTCGGTCAGATGATGTTTGCCTAACAGGACTGGGTGCTTGGCTCCATACGCCAACTCGCTGTGCTGAGGTCATCCCCCGGTTCTGAGCACTCCATGCTCATCCAGAAACGGTGCAAGCTGATACACCTTCGACCCAGGCTTCACTGGTTGACCTTGCTTGATCAGCTCAAGATCCTCAGCGAAACATGCGGCTTGAACGATGCGGTACAATACGTTGTCTGCTGCAAAATAGAGTTCAGCACGAGGCTCAGTGTGCTTCCACTGCAACATCCGAGTCACCATGCCCTGTGCCCTCGACCATTTACTGAATCAGAGCCACCATTCCTTATCAGATTCTCGACTACAGGCGGTGGCTGACACTCGTACTTCTACACTGGACTCATCTGTAGCTGCAGTTGAGGATGCGGTGGGCCAGTCATTGGGCTCCGTGATCCAGGTTGGTCCGCCCCTCCAGAACGGACTACGGATCTGCTGTGCACTACTCCCACGCGACGGTAAATCTGCTGGGTTGTGAAGGCCCGGGCAATGGTTCCACACAATGCCGACCTTCTTCGATATCTCCTGGACTTGACTGACGCGGTTAGCCACAAATGTTTTCCATTTGTACGATGGATTACTGATCCAATGAACGGTAGTGAGACTGTCAGTCCAGCCATAGACTTGCGTGACGGTCACACGCAGCTCCTTCACCACAAACTCAGCGTAGCGAGCCGCTAGACATACTGCTTGTAACTCAAGGCGGGCTAACGTGGGCAGAGACACGGGTGCCACTTTGGCCTTGGCAAATACCAAGTGCGACTGTCCATTGACGACTGCATACAAACAACATCCAAACGCTTTCTCACTGGCATCCGCGAAGGCATGAAGCGCAATTGGCGTGTCAAGATTGCAGCAAATCCAACGTGGTATGTCAATGCTCATCACTTCGGCCAACTCTCCCCACCATTGCGCACATGCGGCTGCGATGTCATCAAGCAACTTATCATTCCAGTCGCCTCCGACTTTCCAGGCTTGCTGTAGCAGTATCTTTCCCGGCACAACTACCGGTGCTGCTAGACCTAGCGGATCAAACACTGACGCAACACACTTGAGGAGGGATCGCTGGGTCCAAACAGACGGCCTATCGGACTCTCCTAGCGCTGCTATGCTGAGCAAGTCATCACGGGTTTTCCATTTCAGACCGAGGACTTTATCTCCGGCCTCTGGATCGAACGGGATTTCGTTGCCTCGCCACTTGCGTAACTCCATGCCTGCATCTGTAAGCACACGCACGCTGAACTCTTGCATCTCCTTGGCTTCCGAGGCATTTGAGACACTAGAGACCAAATCGTCAACGTAGAAACTCGTGAGCAAGAGATCAATACGATCTCGCTCTTTGGGTACAGACAACGCCCGTAGCTCCTTCAAGTGATGCTGAATCACCGCAGTAAGCATGTATGGCGAGCAGTTTACGCCAAATGGCAGTTTCGTTAGCCTCCAGGCTAACAGTTCATCGCTGTCGCTTCGACCGGGCACAAGAGACGCAGGTCCGGACGGTCTTCGGGATTAACCGCGACCATGAAGAAAGCCTTGCGGATGTCCGCTTGCAGCGCTCTCTTATATTCACGGAACCTTAATAGCATACCGGCGAGACTCGGCAATAGCGACGGTCCAGGGTCAACCATGTCGTTCAACGACTTGCCATCTGGAGCCGTCGCCGAGGCATTGAACACCACTCTTAACTTCGTGGTTGCAGCGTGCTCGCGGAATACACCATGATGCGGTACATAGTACCCGGCATTGCTCTCACATGGCTCCAGCTCAATTGCTCCAAGCTCGCGGTACTCCCTGATCAGCACATCATCATAGAGCGCACGCTTCCCATTCCTCTTCAGCTTTTCAAGAAGCCGCATTGCGATGACTCTAGCTTGAGCATAGTTATCCGTTGGGCGACGCTCATTTCGCCACAAGAGACCCACTTGGTACCCGCTGCCCTGGCGACATAGCGGGAAAGATGGCAGGTGCTGATGTTGTTCCGGAGGTTCATCCAACTGCCATAGTTTGTTGATGTGGGCTGTGACACATGACACGGTCACCGGCTGACGTTTCGACTTGGTGCAGACGCTGGATCAGATAATACACTACCTATCTCTGTGCCATCTCACCATTAACTTCCTTCTTGCTGTGCAGTACCGCGTTGATATAGTCTGCACCAATCAGCATGTGTATTTCGTCTGATGTCCCTTGTTGAGGCTTGTCACTCAGCTCTACTCCCCAACTGTGCCACTGCGCAATGGTCTGCGGACTTGCGCACTTCAGGTCCAGCTCTAGCGTTGGTTTCACGAACGCGCTTACCCGAATGCTAGCGGAGCTACCCTTGATCGTGATGGCGTACTTATCCATGCGCTGTTGGGTTGGTTCTGCGCCGAACGGCTTCACCTCTACATTTTCAACCCCAACGTGTTCTGCATCGATTGCTGACACCAACGCTGCAGTCACGAATGACGCGTCGGCGCCCAAGTCCAGGAACACGCGAACCTTCGCGTTTCGAGTTCTTCCCTCAACTCGTGCCACTCCGGTCATCAGCCGCACACTTGGCGAGTGTAGACAGCACGATCCAACATTCTTCTCCGTTACTATCTCAGTTGGTTTCTCCCGGCTGTAACCTACTCAATCCAACACATCATGTATTAGCAGGTGGTGTTTCCTCTGGCATTTCGTGCATCTCGAGCCTGACCGACATTCTCTGGCCATATGGCCATACTTAAGGCAGTTCCAGCAGAGTCTCTCTCGCTGCAGAAAAACCTTTCTCCCTTCCTGTGGCAGCGACTTTAGCTGCTTCTCTGCATCTGCGACCGATATCGCCATGCACTGTGCCGACGCCGTGGGCCTTGCCACGGATCGTTCTACTGGCTTCCTGGCAGTTCACCCTGTCGTCCGTGCGCGACCTGGTAAGATGCGCCGGTCTCCTGTACCTGGCGCAGAGACATCCCGTAGCACTGCCGTTCGACCAGGTACGTCTTCATCTCAGGTCTGCATTGCTCCAAGATTACCTGCTTTGCCATTGCTTGCAGCACCGGGGACATTTTACCTATATCGGCGCTATACTTGGTGTCCACCTCGCCATCTTCTGTCATAGCGAGTGTGGCCCACACCTCTACCTCTCGGCAAACACGGACAACGTATTGGTGAAACGACTCATCTGACCGCTGCTTGCCTGTCAGCAATGTCTTCCACGCTTTATCCGGAGTCTTTCCGAGCGAGGCAAGCAACTCTCGCTTTGCTTCCTCGTAATTATTGCATCCAATACATATCCCCTCCGCTTTGCTACCCGCTAGCACGATGCGCAGTCGCAGCAGCCATTCGCTTTCCTCGAACTCGTTCTTGGAACAGATGTCCTCGAACAGGTCAAGATAACGCTCCAATGGCTGCGTTTCATCATATGAGGGGATTTTCATCAACTGTTGACGCCCACCGTTGTGACTGGAAGCTTCCTCTGTACCTCCCATTGCGGCTTTACCATCACCCTCATACGCATTGGCGATGTGCTCGTTAATCTCCTTTAGTGTTTTGGCAAACTCCGTGCGGAGCGCCTCCTCTCGCCGTTTGGCACTGCGCTCCTCACGCTCGTAGTACTGTTGGAGCCTCTGCTCCACATGTACCTTCAACAACTCGCCTTCTAATCCTAACCGCTCTCCATTGTCGATAAAGCTGGATTCCAAATTGTTTAGTTGCTCTGCCATGCTCGCTCCGATCCTGGCGTGGTCGCCAAATGTTGTGAACCCTCTAAGATTCTCTAAATTGTCAGGATCGGACAACCACACGGCACGAGGACAACTCTTTTCCTTTACACAGTATATTTCACTTCATCGAATAATTAACAATGAACACTAATAATACCAGCTATTTATAGCATGCAAAAAAACAGCGTACATGCAAACATACGCATATAAAACGGGACATAACAGCGTATACAGCAAAACGCACACAGCACATATAGCGTATGCCATGCAGCAACATCAGCGGTACGGCAGAGTCGAAATACAACATTGCAACGAATACAATGCCATAAGCGCGAAGGCCTTTCCCAATTGAGAACTGGTGGTTTGCAACACCCGATTATAAGTCGCACTTGATTATAAGTCGCACTCCCATTTCCAGGTTTGATTAATATTGATTTGACATATTGACATATTGACGCCGCGACGTGGGCATTCGCGGCGTGATGAAGCTTTAGACGAGAGAGTTTGGAAGCTCAGGGCCCTACGCTATGCTTTTTTGCCATGATGACCTAGACAAAAAAAAGCATAGGGATGTTATAAATTCTTTAAAAAAATTCTTTTTTTAAGACATAACCTGGGATTTGAACCCGCACTATCGCGCGCCCTGCATGCATCCCCCGATACACTTCGCATACATACTAATTATTCCAAGTTGCTTCACGTTATGATCTTGCATTCGAAAGCCCTACTTGAATATGCATCGTGGCCAGCCGTCTTTGATGGTACGGTACGGGATAGGTACGGGACAGGTACGATCGAGGGTAATACGACACCGTCTACCGCCTTGATGACGCGAAAAAAGCATAGGGATGTTATAAATTTTTCAATTCTCCTTTTTTTCAGGCATATCCTGGGATTCGAACCCGCAATATCGCCCTACATGCATTCCCCCATACACTTCGCATTCATACCCATTCTTCCAAGTTGCTTCACGTTATGATCTTGCGTTTGAAAGCCCTATTTGAATATTGCGGCCAGCTGTATGTGGGCAGCTGTGTTTGATGGTACGGTACTGTACGGGACAGATACGGGATAGTGCCAGGCGTGACACAAACAAACAAACACACAAATACCAAACAAGAGAGCTTGGAAGCTCAGGGCCCTACGCTATGCTTTGTGGCTTAGCTCATCGTGCATGTTGTGGGAACTGATGGAAATGTTTCCTGGGACGGCTCTGACTCTGCCGATCACGGGCGTTCTGGATTCGACGGGATCTCTCTCCGACGTTTCCTGTGACCGGCGCTGACTCGCCCGTTCACGACTATTTTGGAGACGACGGGATCTCTCTTCCAAAGTATGTTTTTGCTGACGCATCTTATCACCTATTCGGCAACTAACGTCCATTCTAATTTCATTTCCTCCTCGTCTCCCTATTTCTTTCCAGAAAGTCTCCCGATACATCAGGGAGTCCACCCAAGCATGGGTATGATGAGGGACAGTGGCAACAGAAACAAAAACAGCAAGCAGGGAGAGATAGCAAGAGAAAGACAGCGATAGTAGTACATCTGGTGTGCGACATATAGAAAACAGAGATGACAAGAGATACGCACAAAAAAGGAAACAATAATTATTTTTGCAGTTCCGAAACAATCAACCAGGTGATGGAGTGTGGGCACCCGATAGTCCCCCCTGGACTCCACTGGAAGAACATCCCACGAAGGGATATCAGCGATAGGCCAAGCGTTGAAAAACAGCCATGACGACACATCGTCTAGAAGTCCACCGCGCTCGAACTGAAATTGCAGGTTCAAACAATTTCCCACGCGTCGCCAGGCAGCGTAACTCTTCTCCCTGCATCACCATCCATCTCCAGCAACCGTCTCCACTCACAGCTCATGCCTCTGCCACCACTGTACTCCTCCGAGCTTCGCAGTTTGAAACCATTCGGGGGTCAGCTACACCACCGCGAACAGAGAGACGAGGACGACAACGGTCGTGACTGAAAAGACACTGCCTTGGCGACCGCGTCGCGGAACCCTCGCCCCAGCAAATTCAGAAACACGCCAGGGGCAACTCTGGTGGACCCAGAGCCACCCCTTGGCAAGACTAGTAAGAGGAACGACTGAAAACTCAGATAAAACGGAGCTACAAAAAGTGCAACCGTCCTCTTCAATCACAGTTGCAACAAACGGGGAGTCGTATACATGTACATAATACGACCAATATTGTGGCCAGCTGTGTTTGATGGTACGGTACGGTACGGGACAGATACGGGAGCCAGCAAATTGCCAGCTGTGTTTGATGGTGCGATACGGTACGGGACAGATACGGAATAGCGCCAGGCGTGACACAAACAAACAAACAAACAAACAAACAAACAAACAAACACCAAATTAAAGCTGTGTGGACCCTGGCTAGCGCCAGACGTTACTGAAGTAACGTCTTGTGCATAGCTACGGGAATTAAAGCTGTGTGGACCCTGGCTAGCGCCAGACGTTACTGAAGTAACGTCTTCTGCATAGCAACGGGAATTAAATGGATGATTCACACTACCGGTATTTTCCGGAGTGTAGTGCGCACTTTAGATGTGCTATTTTAGGCCCTAAATCGCAGGTGCGCACTATGCTCCGAATATGAAATGCATGTGCTTCAATGAAGATTGAAGTTCGCACCCCGATGAAGATTCGGGGTGCGCATTATACAAAGGTGCGCACTATACTCCGAAAATACGGTAGTACATCACTCCTTATCATGAAAGGCTCTTTAATAGTGAAAAGCAGAGCACAATCACCATAAACATTGCTATGTATCATGGGTCTCTATTGCGCTGAGCATCCCATTGCTTTGTAAGTTGCTAATCCCTTCCCACTTTGTGCAGGCGCTCTTCATTTTCTTTTTTCCCTTCTTCCGAGGTTGGTCTCACCCTCTCCTCAATTCAATTGGCTGTCTTGACATGCCACGAGGTGCAGAATTAAATAAATAAATAAATAAATAATAGACCAGATGTGTGGGGCACCGCCTTCATTTCATCATTCAGCTGCAATCCGCTCACGGTGCAAATTCAAAGCCAATTCTTTCCCAAGGGTTTGAGCTATCGCAATAAAATGGAGTTTTCCCGCCCTAGATTGAGAGATCTCGCGAGTATTCGAACGACTAGAGCAATCGCATAATAATATTTTGTTGTTTTATATTTATTTTTTACTAAGTACACAACCTTTTTATCCTCGAAGCACTGTGTATTGAACAGGGAGTGGTGCTTTCTTGCAGGCTTGCCGAGTCGAAGGTTCGATGGACTTCTCGTGTGCTCTAGATGGCAGTCGTGAGTCAGTCAAGTGTCAAGTAAATCGGCGGAATAGCGCGAGCTCCGGTGTGGGGAGCAAACCCTTTCTTACACGTACACAACCTACTCGTCAGAACGGGAGAAGACAACAGAATTTACAATAACAAAACAGCAGGGAGGATAGGGGCTGCAAAGCAAGCCTGTGTGTGCTGGTAAGAAAGGTTTTGCGTTTGAGGTGTCGTTTTCAGAAGTGAATGGTGGTAAGTTATGTAAAGCCTAGTGCACATTCAATCAAACGCTGATGGTACGGGACGTAAGCGGCTGTCGGGACGGCTGGGGTGAGATACAAAATCATGTATGGGTCGGGCAACACCACATGCAGCAGTCGCTGCCATGTTCAACCTCGAACGGCGCGAGTCATTAAGGCCGGTTCTCAGTGCACGTCGAGTATGTGAAAGTCATCATGCGTTCATCTCACCATGGGCCAAACAAGTTGAGCTCAAGTCAACTTTTTCGTGATGCGACGCGTTTTCCTTAAACGGAATAAAGTACCGTAATGATACAGGCTTTAGACATGGTCCGTGACAGGGTGAATTTTGGATCTAGTTTATTGTTTTTCGGGACTTTACAATCTTTTCAATCAGTTCCCCTTGCATTAAGCGGAATAGACCGATCCCCTTATTATACTGGGTTCGAGCACGGGGGCAACCTCACTCGCGATCGAGCTAGTTTTTGAACGTGACAGCATCTTTGACAGTGTGTTTCAGGTTTGTTTTGGAATGTCTTCTGCTTAGTTCAAGGGGTTTGCGATGGCTTCGAGCGGTGCTGAACCTCCTGCTGGTAGGAGCAGAGTCTCCGAGAGAGACATGGACTGTGATGCAGCTGCAGGATTTTTTCAAGGCGCGGGAGGGAACGATCTCGGGCCACAAACAGGAGTTACTCCAGAGGTGAGTTTTTTGTTGTTGAAATATTCGAATCGCGAATCGTGTTGTGAGATTTTATTTTGTGCCTAGGCTACAGCAGACCGTATTTCTTTCTCCTTGAGATCGGTGCTGAAGATAATAGTAACCTTTTTCTGGTCTGCCTTTTCCTCTCCAGAGCCATCTTCTATGAAGGTAACCGTGGTGCTGCGAAGTCGCGATCGCGATCAGCAGCCCTGAAGTGGAAAAATCGATTTTCCAACGATCTGGTTGGACATCAGCCACTAAAGTACTTCTGATTTGCCTGTAGTGACAACAGCAGCCATCCTTGGACACCTTGCAAAGACAGGAAAATCCACTAGTGGAAGCGACTGCTATGAGGTGACGATAGCAGTGGTGATCGCTGTTTTGTCAAGTCGAAGGACTAGCCAACCCAGAGGAAGCATTAAAAAAAAACGATGAGCAGTGCGTGGTATTTGTTGAGCGTGAAGAGCTAGAGGAGGACAGTGCAAACACATGGAAGGAGTGGATGATGTTTGAAGTGCTGTGTGCCGGCTGGTGGTGATGGTGGTCTTTGTCAGCATGTATTCGTGCTGCTTCTTGTGCTGGAACACTTCTCGCCCAGGAAGGCAGATTGCGTGCTCCCTGGCCCTCAGTCGGCAATGGGGCATTTGTTCCAGGAACATTACCCCAGGGCCAGTGATGAGTCGTACCTTTGGAAGATCGAAGCTTGCTGTTAATCGCAAGCGTAGCGCAGTGGATTGCCCCCTCTTCGAAGTACGAGGGCCAAAGCTTGCCGCTGTCTGCAACAAAGTGTGTGTGCGGTTCTTTCGAACCTATGAGTATGAATATAACCCCCCCCCTCTCTCTCTCTTAGGAAGACTGCATGTTCAGAGTGAACTATTTTCTAGTATATTTAATGTGAGACGGGCTGTTTACGCCCAAGATCAAGATACAGTTGTTTTTCTGTTTCTATACCTTCCTAATAAAATACATTGTGACAGAGCTTTCGGTCATACGCTGCTGTACTACATCCTCAACCCGCCACCACCATGCGCTCTTGGCCGAACTAATGCACGAAGCATAAACACACCAGCACAGCAAGGACACTTCCGTTGACAGAATAATATTGTTTACGCCTCTAGACAGCTGTTTCGTTTCTTCGAGCTCATCGTTAGAGGAGGATAGTAGCAGGATAATAATGATGATATAATATAAGATGATAGACGGTTTATGGTCCGATATTGATGATTGGAGATCTAAGAAAGCAATGACAGTGATTGCGAAATGGATAATATTACAAGTATCATGATTATATGCCAGTCTGGTAATGCGTTGTACTGGTGGACAGTATTGAAATCATCACTGCATTCGATGCAAATATTGGTATACCTTGGTTTCAGTATTGGAAAAAAAAGAGTAAGAGAACCTGGTTGATTTGGTTGCATCTGCGACTGGCTACTGGGTGTTGTGATCAGCAATGTTACCATGGGAGAAAATACGAGCGCAAGGATCTGTTGGGTCTTGTTGTGCCGTGCCGGTGCGAGAACCCTAAGTGCATGGCAAAATAGAACTGTTTCATCCACAATGCAGAATGTCTTGCGGTACATGGCATTGATGACTGAACATCTCGCCAGCTCGCCCAAACGGAGGAACAAGACATCTTTCCAGCTCAGCTAGCTATATACCGTGAAACGGATGATTAACTTGTGCCACGCATGCCAGCTTCTGTTCCATTCGGCCCAGGCTTAGACACATCAATGCCAATAGCAGCTGATCCTCCATTACATGCTCATTGGCGATTTACGGCCACCTCCAACTGTATCCGCCGTCCCTCAGCTTCCGTCTTCGCAGATCCGGCGCGCCGCAGTACATTTTCTCGGCTAGGCTCAAAGAAGTCCCACAGAGCAGTCCAAACACCTGAAGGCAAACCAGTCAGAAACTGGAGCGGCTCAGAGTCTTTCTTTATGTTACTGTACGTAAGCTGTTTTTCGGCTTCCTTCACCCCACTCCTCACATCGTCCAACTGCTCCACGAGACTCTGTACACGAGCTCTACTTGCTGCCAGCTCCTGATGCAGATGCTGCACTTCCATTACAAGACCAAACTGCACTAAGCCAGGTTCCTTTCCAACTCAAAGTACCGTTGCCTCTCAGCAAAATACTGGTTTGGGAGCATGGGGAGCTCGTGATGCAGACGCTGCACTTCCATGACCGAACTGCACTAGGCTCAGCAAATACTGTTTTGCGAGCATGGGGAGCAGGGCGTCCCAGACTCCACTCTCTTGCGAAAAGCAAACCTGGTACCGTAGGACAGCTGTTCGGGTTCCTGGACTCATTCTGCCCTTGTAGAGCTGGGCAAAACGATTTCGATTTCGGGATCGAAATGATCGCTGCAACTATTCAGAGTGACCCTAAAACTACGTCCTTCCTCACGCGGCATAGCCTGGATCCGCTTACTCCAGGCCGCTGTGGCTCCACACGAGGAAAGGAGTGAAATGACTTGTTTGCATCGTCCTCCTGTTCTGACAGTGAGGAACGCAGCAATGATCCTGAGAAGGCATCCTGAAGTCGTAAAAAGGAAGAATGTCTTACTCTAAACAAAAACAAAACAGCTCAAATCAAAAGTCCTTGTGACATTTTTTTGTAGACAGGCCTGCACTGCATGTAGATTTCGCGTGCTCTGCACTTCGCATGCGAGAAGTCGCGCACAGCCGAGGTGAGGTTGGTCGCGTGTGTGCAGCAGGATCCCACGCGACTGCGGAGTTGCCCCCTTGCTCGAACCCAGACAATAATAAGGGGATCGGTCTATTAAGTTCAGTACAGCTGTATACCGTTTTTCATGAAGACCAAAGAATTCAAAAGGACATATGGAAACGAGTTAAGAGTAACTCTCCACCACTGTAACTAGATTATACAGTCAGAAAGTGCAACAACTAGGCACAAAACCAGGACTCAGGACGTCGAATGTCTCAGTACTCTGTCAGTTTTGTGCCTAGTTGTTGCACTTTCTGACTGTATTATAGTATCTAGTTACAGTGGTGGAGAGTTACTCTTAACTCGTTTCCATTATGTCCTTTTCCTTTCTACTTTTATTATTGGCTCAATACCCGAGTAACAAAGAATTCGCGCGAAAGACGTGGCATTCAAATAATACCCCAAGGAAATGATCGAACAGTTTGTCTGTAAAGCTTCTGAACTATCCCTAATACAAGAAATGAAATATTAACTTGCTGAAATTCAACTCAAGTCGTGCTAGCCATTCTGTGAGTTATAATGGGATGCTCAATGTTCTAAACGCTAACAATTTACAATTTCCAAGTACAATTTCCACGAACAACAACAACAACAACAACAACAACAACAACAACAACAACAACGACAACAAAATCAACTAGCTGGAGAGCGGAAGCAGTTTTTGGAGCTCCGTAGTTTTTTTAGCATAATAGTCCGCTCCCAGCCCGTATGGCTGTGGATGCACAGGTAGCAAACTAGATCACTTAGAGTGCTGATTCACTACAACCGCCAGGCGTCATGGCCGGAAACGGAGCTGATACGGAGCCCTGGTGACAGCTCTCGTCCTCGACACTGAAGAAGAACACTGTTGTATTCCCCTCGCAAGCCCAGGTAAGCGTGGGGGCCTACATAAAGCTCCTAGAAGAGCAAGGTATCACCGGCATCATTTCGATGCAGACACCAAGCAGGGGTCAATGTAGACTTACCGTTGAGTCATATGAAAAAGCCAAATTGTTGGTGCTCAATGGCTTCGATTGCAAGGGCGAACGGGTTTCACCACGCTTCGTTTCCGCACCAACAACACAGATACACATCCACGATGCTCCGATCTGGATCTCAGACGGTGTCCTAAAAGCTGCGCTCTCACCGTACGGAAAGCTTATCGGTGAGATACGACACGGCAAAATCAAACTTTCAAACGGCACCCAAACAGCAACTGGTGTGCGATTCGCCACGTTTGAACTCAAACCAGGCAGTTCGATCCCGTTGTACCTGCGTACGACAGAAGGTTCTCACGAGCTCCGCATATGCGCGCATCATCTACGACGGCCAGGTAGGCACGTGCAGGCTATGTGGCCAGCTAGGTCACATCGCGCGTACCTGCCAAAACCGTCGCAGTGCACACCTCCACGCATGCCGGCAGAGAAGGCAGCAGCACTGGCAGCACAGCTACAGAGCGGAACATGAACAGCGGAGCTGAAGCGGAGTCTCACCGTACCGATTCGGCACCAAAAGCGTCCCCGAATTTGACCCACGCCAGCGGCGTATCCCAAACGGCCTCCGATGGTGCCAACACCACGCCGAAAGCAGACGTGCTCTCGAGCTCGCACCCAAACGACCCAGTCAACAACCAGTAGACTCTACGAGTCGTACGAACACGACATCGCATCACCCATGTCGGCAACCAGCACGACCGTGCACCCCGGAACGCCGCCAGGGAGCACAAATACAAGTACGACAACATCCAACTCACCGCACACCGACACAACTACTCCGACAACAAAGTGTAGTCACCCAGATTCGGCGCGTGCTGAAGACCTCCTCTCCTCACTGGTGACTAACACAGACATGTCTAACCAGCCAGCAAACCCCTGGATTACCTCCGAACGACGCAGGAGACCCAGTCCCAATGCGGAATCCTCACCTGATTTCAAAAATTCCAAAAAAACAAAAAGAGAGCAACAACATCGACCCTGGTCAAAGCCAACTCCTTGCCCCGGCACAGGGCTCACGCTTCAGCCCACTGGTGTCACACGATACTCAATCCTAGCGCTGTCCTCCACACAATATCAGTGAGAACAATACTTTCAATTGCGGAAATACCAAAAAAACGAAACAAATTACAAAAATAAATAAAAAATAATGGAAGTCGCGAATTTCATCAGCTCGAACGTCAGGTGTCTGTTCAACAAGATGGACGAGCTTAGCCACGTGGCAAAGTTGCAACAACCGTCAATAATCGCCATCCAGGAAACCTGGGCGGATCCATCGGACAGCGACGGGATGTACGCCATCAGCGGCTACAAACTCATGAGAGCGGACCGGGACACCTTTGGTGGAGGAGTCGCCACATACATACCACACAGCTGCCAACACGAGACAATTACCATTCCCATGACTCAAGCGGAATGTATTTGGATTAGAATAACAATCGGCCAAGCCTCCCTTGTGGTAGGGAACATCTACCGTCCCCCGCGGTCCGACCCCGCAGAGTTCGTGATGGAACTGGAGAGAGCCATAAAGCTAGTTGAAAGACCCCAGGATGAGATACTTCTCCTCGGCGACTTCAACGCCAAGAACTGCTTGTGGCACCCCAGCGACACCACCGATGCCTTAGGTGAGGACCTGCATTGGCTGTGCGAGACTCGTGGCCTCACAAAACACGTCTCCTTTGCCACCCACCTACGCCAACACACACCTACATCGTGCCTGGACCTGGCCATCTCTAGCCTCAGCCGCCATAACATCACCATCACAAGCCTGCCCCCTATGGGTGCCTCTGATCATGTTGTCATACAAGGCAACATACGACCCCAGCAGCACACCACCCACAGAAACAATAATACAAATAAAAATAAAAATGAGAGCAGTACTACACAGCAAAGCACCTCCAGCACATACTGGTTGTGGAGTGAGGAACGCATTGCGTCCCTGCGTGAAGCTCTTGCTACCTGCAATCTGCAGTACGATCCACATCCCACTGACCCTCAGCCAGTAACCTCATTCTGGAACTTCTGGAGAGACCAGATACTGAAACTAGCCGTGCACCACTGCCAAGTGACCAGAAGCAAGTCCCGCAAAAATTCTACGCCCACTCGTCCCTGGATGACGAAGGATCTCCTCAGCCAGATCAAAACAAAGCACAAACAGTTCCGCACCTACAAGGCGACCCAACTAGACTCAGATTGGAAACTGTACACAGCCCAGCGTAACCGAGTAACCGCTCTTTTGCGACAGGCTAAGTCCGACTTTGTCCAGCAAACAACGTCAACGGGTACAAACCTCCACCGTCTACGGAAGCACCTGAAAAAACCGCCTAAGCAAACAATTCCCACACTATCGACAGCCAACTCCACTGCAGCCACGGCTATGGAGAAGGCAACAGCTCTCAACAAGTTCTTTATCTCCCAAAGCCAACAGTCCATCTACAAGACCACCTGTACTACACCAGACATCAACACTACCCCTGACATCAGTCATACTCTAAATACAATCGCAGCAACAGTGGAAGAGGTCGAGAAGCTTCTATGCAGGCTAGACACTGGCAAGAGCCCAGGCTTTGACAACATCCCAACTCGGCTCCTGAAAGAAACTGCAAAGGAAATCTCCCCATCTCTCACTAGTCTCTACAATCTGTCCTTCAGAACCGGAGAAATACCACAGGATTGGAAAGACGCAACTATTACACCCATCCCCAAGTCGGGCAACCCCTCCCATCCTACCAACTACCGACCCATCTCCCTGCTCAGTATAATATCAAAAACACAAGAAAAAATAGTCCACTCTCGTCTGTACAATCACATAGCACCGCACTTACCCTCCAACCAATCCGGCTTCAGGAAACAAGACGGGACCGAACTGCAACTCGCACGGATCGTCCACCAGATATCCACAGCTAGGGATGCGGGGAAGCATGTTGTAACGTGTTTCTTCGATCTCAGTAAAGCCTTTGATCGTGTATGGTATCAAGGCTTGCTGAAAAAGCTGAGCCACTATGGTGTCGACGGCAAGGCTCACAATTGGCTCGAAGCCTACTTGACAGGACGCAGACAGCGGGTGCAGGTTGAAGGCACAACATCCGCCTTCATACCAATACCAGCAGGAGTGCCCCAGGGCTCGGTCCTGGGACCACTTCTGTTCCTGGCGTACACCATTGACCTGCCCACTGCCTGTGAAAATGCTACAACCTCGTGTAGCCAGTTCGCGGACGACACCGCACTAATTGCCATTGCAGGCAGCTACATTGAGTGTGAGGCTGCGCTACAAAGAAGCGTCGATGACGCAGCAGAATGGCTAGAGCGCTGGCACCTGCTAGTCAATAAAACGAAAACCGTCATCCTCCCGTTCTACCATGCTAACCGACCCCCACCACGACTACCCGAAATAAAACTTGGCCAAACCCTATTAGAAACAGTAACACAACATCGTCACCTCGGCATCATCTTTCAGCACGACCTAAGATGGTCAGCCCACCTTGACTTTGTGCTGAAGAAAGCCGTAAAATCTTTTAATATTCTCTTTAGGCTCAAATCAACTCTACACACTAAATCACTCTCTCTCATTTACAAAACGTATATCCTGCCTATAATTGAATATGCATGCATTGCTGTCACCCCACTCTCAATCGCAGCCCTTGACCGTCTTGAGCGAATCCAGCGCAAGGCGGCCAGAATCTGCCTCCGTCTCCCCCTTTACACTCCTCTGGATCATTCAACACTGCTCCATCGGCTCAAATGGCCGACAATGTTCTCTCGCCGCAAAGTGAAGCTCACCCTTCTTGCTCACTCCATAAAATACGAATATGCCCCACAACACATACGCTTGCTCAACACCCCCGCTCAAGTTACGGCCCAGTACAGCCTTCGACACGCAGGCACTTGGCACCTCCCACCCTCCAGAACCGATCGCTGTAAAGACTCCCCACTGTACAAGTCCCTAGAATACTACAATGCCCTCCCTGCTAGCATTCGTGACATCTCCTCCCGACCTGCTTTCAAACAAGAAATCTGCTCACTGCTGATTAACTCAATCTGCTCCTGCAGCGCTCACCCTCTCCCATACTTGTAAAGTTCAAAGTGATGTAAATCACTTTCCACCTGTTTAACCCACAATCTCACCTTCTCATCAATTTATCTCTTATTGGCGATGGTGCCATCGTGAGAATAAAGAATTCAAAAAAAAAATTCAACAACAACAACAACAACAACAACAACAACAACAACAACAACAACAACAACAACAACAACAACAACAACAACAACAACAACAACAACAACAGCAACAATACTCACATGCCGGACTAACAGAGTAGGTTAGTGTAGGTTTGTAGATTTGCTTTTGCCTGAGTTTGACGCGGCTGACAAGTGTGACTGCCGTCTTCTTGCTTTTTTCCGGATACACAGCAAATGCAATAATCCCCAGCAGGATAACCAGCCCAAACGTTACTCCAACAATAAGACCCTCTGTCGCGACTTTTCCTTCTTTTTGGTTGCCGGATACAGCTGGACACCACAAATCAACGTACAAACAAAGGTCAGGTGATTGTATATTTAAACATTATCGTACCATCTTTTGCTGCGAACTTTGAAGCTCTTCTTTTGCCCTGTCATCTTTTCCTGCACCTCTATTTCGCAACACACGTACTGCAGTTGTTTCCAAATGTTCGCCAAGGAGGGCATGATTATGGATACGATGATGCCCCCCCCCCGGGAATATTTGTAAAGAATAACTGTCTGTGGTATAATCCAGGATGTTTGATGTATTGTGAATGGAGGTGAAGTAAAAGATTATTTGGCCCAGTATCTTAGAAGATTGACCTTCGGGGCTGTTTTGGTGAAATTGATTTTTTTATTGCGAAATGATGTCTAGCCTTTATAGAGTATTGTAAATTCGTTTCACGACCATCAGATTAAATTTGACAATGATGCAATGCAATAAATGGTCAGGAGTCATGTCACTGAATTGTTCATTTTGCAATGATTTTGAAAGATCAGTGTGTTTGGTGCCACCAGAAATCGTGTTAATGTGCTATAAACAGGCAACTCTAGTAGCCATGTTCAGGCGCCTGCGCCGGTGCCCTTCCGGGGGGGGGGGGGGGGGTCAAGGGGCCTCCCCCGGGAAATTTTCAAAAAATGAAGCCAAATCCTGCATTTTGAGCGAAAAGGGGGGGGGGGGGTCCGGGAACCCAGGGACCCATACGGGGCACGCGCCTGGTGTTCTGACCGGTCATGTACATGAACATGTACTTCATTTCCAACATTCACTTTACTGAGGTTGGGTACAGTGAAACCTGTCTAAGACGACCACTCATGGGACCGTCAAAACGTGGTCTCTGTTACCAGGTGGTCTCCTTATCCAGGGTCATTTGACTGGAAATAGCATCCCTCGGTCCTGGTTTCAGTGGCCCTCTAGGACAGGTGGTTGCCTTGACAGGTTCTACTGTAGTTACGCTTCGGAGCTCCGGCTTCGAATGTGACAGTGTGTTTGGCCTAATTCGCTCCTAAAACCATAGCAATTCAAAGAAAATTTTCAAACTCCGCCACCATATTACTCCCGAACTCCAGACCTTCTTTGGCCTTTTTCTTTGCTCCACATGGTGGACGTTTCTTCTTCGATTTATTTTTGAGTTATTGCAGTTTGTAGTCCGATTTGTGGCGTGCCCCTTTCCGGTGACATGGATGGGGTTATGGATGATGGTACCCTGGAAAGTTCCAGTGGTGACCAGGTTCCGAGCGGCTCTGGTGCCAGGTCAGCGAGATCTGGGTCACTCAGGGCGTCTGCTCCTGAAAATTTGGCTTCTGAGGATCAGCGAGATCTTCTTGCCGCCGGGCCTCCGGCTCAGGCATTGGAGCCTTCTGTCAGTTCGGAAGATCGGCGAGATCTTACCCTGACTATGACTAAGCCTCAGGCTTTTGATCCACGTGCCGAGGTGGACACATCCGGCAAGTACCTTATACGAGCTCCGTCTGTCATCACAGACTACATAGAAACTCATTTCCGTCGTGCCCTGACGGACGAAGAGCGAAAGTCTATGCTCACGTTGCATCCGCGTCCTGCCACAGAAGCGTTGATTGCCCCCAAGATCGATGAGTCGGTAAAGAGCTGGATAGGGCACCAGCTGCCTAAAGTTGCTGATGGGAGACTTTCTTTGGTGCAGCAAGCATTGCATGCATCGGTGGGCCCACTGACGTGCACCTGGGCTTCACTACTGGACACTGACCATGACACTGTCGAGGTGGCAGACGTAATGAACATTGCACAGCGTACACTCGTTCTGATGGGCAATGTCAATGCCTTGCTCACCCAGGCACGGCAGCAGACGGTCTTGGAGGCTGGTGGCAAAGAGGTAGCCACATTAATGAAGGATGAGTTGCCTGAGAAAGGCAAGTGCTTGTTTGGAGACAAGTTCACGGCGACTTTGACCGAGAAGGTCAAGGCGTCAACAGCTTTGCAGGATGCGGTTCGCCTAACTAAGCCCGCTAGTGCAGCCCCGGAAAGAGCCCAACGGGGCCGGGCACCATTCTCACTTCAGTCGCGCTATCGCGACAGCAACCGGTCCGGGCCACCCCACAGTTCCGGCCGGGGTTATCCAGATCACGGCCGCCGATTCCGGCCTTACCCACCACGGTCCCAGCCGCAGCAGCAGCAGCAGCATTCCGGCCCGTCTCCGCAGAGGAGATCAAACCCATCGGCTTAGCAGCCCAGGGTTGTCCTGCAGATCAGCGAGAAGTTCCTGCGATAGTGCAGAATGCGCAGCTGAATCTGCACAGCCTACCGGATTCCTCTCCGGCAGGCCGAATTTGTCATGCATTGCACAATTGGAAATTAATCACACAGGGTCCTAGCAGCAGTGGAAGGCTATCGCCTATCAATGAGCAGCCAGCCACACCAGGATCGGTTGCCACAGCCATACCATCTGGCACCAGCAGAGCAAACAGGATTAGACGAGCAATTCCAGAAGATGCTGTCTCTAAGAGCCATAGAGAGAGCACTGCAAGAGCCAGGGATGGAGTATCTGAGCCAGCACTTTGTCATCCCAAAGTCCGACGGTCGTTGGTGGGCTGTATTCAATCTGAAATCCCTCAACCAGCATGTATAGACAGAGTATTTCAAGATGGAGTCACTCCATCATGCCGCCGATCTTCTCCAGCAAGGTTACTTCATGTGCAAGCTGGACCTCAAGGATGCGTTCCATTCTGTCCGCATCCACCCGTATAGCCGAAGATGGCTCCGTTTTCGCTGGCGGGAAGAGACATGGCAATACCGATGCTTGCCGTTCGGGCTCTCGGATGCCCCCCGCACTTTCACCAAGATCCTGGCACCGGTGGCAGCATTTCTCAGATCTCTGGGAATCCTCCTAGTGGTGTATCTGGACGACTGGTTGTTCATAGCTGCCACAGCAGAGGCAGCCAAGCAATCGGTGAACGCAGCAGCATTTCTAGTGGAGCACCTGGGCTTCATCATCTCCAGGGACAAATCGATCCTGACGCCAGTGCAATCTCTGGAGTTCCTCGGCATAACAGTCAACTCGCTGTCCATGGAGTTTCACCTTCCAGATCGGAAGTACGAGGGCATACGCAAGGACTGTCGCCAAATGCTGAACAAAGGCACTGCCAGGCTCTCGGCACTACGGCATTTGCTAGGGAAGATGCAAGACGCGACAAAGGCGGTACCACTAGCGCAAGCGAGGTCCCGGAAGTTGCAGTTTGTTCAGAACCAGATAACGGACGAACAGGAGATCATTGCCTTACTGGACGATGCCCAAGACGACCTCTCATGGTGGATTCACCTGACTCCAGCACAACGGTGCAGGCCAGTTCAGATCGCACCGCCCTCCCTGACTCTGACCACCGATGCATCCAACCATGGTTGGGGTGCGACGTGCAACGGCCAGGTCACAGGCGGCCCTTGGACAATCCACGACGATCGGCACATCAACTGGAAAGAGTTGAAAGCGGTCTTTCTGGGGCTGAAGACGCTGTGTCCCGACCTGACAGATCAAACGCTCCGTCTGGAGATCGACAACATCACGGCCGTAGCGTATATCAATCGGCAAGGGGGCACACACTCGTTCCTGGTGTGCAAGTTGGCGAGGGAGATCTGGGATTGGGCGTATGCTTGTCGGCTGTTCCTGGTTGCAGTGCATGTGCCGGGTGCCAGCAACACGACCGCAGATTACCTCTCCCGTCATCTACTGGTGGACAGCAGCGATTGAAAGCTGGACAGCGACCTGTTTCACTTGATTGTGACGCACGAGGGTACACTTCTCTGCGATTTGTTCGCATCGAGACACAACAGCCAACTTCCCCAGTATGTCAGCTGGTATCCGGACCCGGACGCAGTAGCAGTGGATGCGCTTTCGCTGCCCAGCCACATGTGGGAGGACGGCTATCTCTTTCCCCCGATAGCATTAGTCAGCCATTGTCTCCAGTTCATCCAGTACCACCAAATTGCCAATGCCGTACTAGTAGCACCAGCATGGATGGGTCAGGCCTATTATCCTCAGCTGTTGTCCATGTTACGGAGCCACCCGTGGCGGCTGCCGGAGATACAGGATCCCGTGTTGGGTCCATTCGGCGAATCACATCCGATGGAGGCCAACCGGCTGCAACTAGCCGTCTGGCCACTATACGGGAGGCCGCACGAAGTCGCGGCCTTTCAGCACACGCTTCCCGTCTAAGGGTTTCATTGTGGCGCTCATCAACCCAGTCCAGCTATGAGTCGGCCTGGAACATCTGGATTCGCTGGTGTCAGCGGGAATCACTTGATCCCTTGGAAGCTGATGAAGTGCGGGTAGCCAACTTTCTAGCTTCCCAATTCGAGAGCGGCAAGCAGTATCGAACACTGAATGTCTATCGTTCAGCACTTTTGTCCACGTTACCGGTACGTGCAGATGAGTTGCCCATTGGCCAGTCCCCTACAGTTGGGCGCGTCATGGCCGGTGTCTATAACGAGCGCCCTCCGCAACTGCGCTACAGTGAGACCTGGTGTGTTGCATCTGTCCTGCAATACCTTGCCAGTCTTGATAATCAATCTGTCTCGCTTGGCCAGCTGTCTGAGAAGCTGGTGATGCTCATCGCCCTGGCCAGAGCCCCAGGAGTCTCGACGTTGCATGCACTCTCCATGCAGAGTATGCGTAGGAAGCCGGATGGCGTGCAGTTCATCTTGACACGCCCCACTAAGAGTTTGTTTGTTTGTAAATTTGCGCTGCCTCAGTTTTCACAGGCGTCTACACTGTGCCCAGTGGTCTGTCTGGATGAGTATTTGTCCCGCACTATTTCTTTGCTGTCAGCTGCTGACACTGGGCTCTTTGTATCAACTCGCCCTCCTCATCAGGTTTTCAGCTCTGCTACGCTTGCTCGCTGGCTAAAGACCGTGCTGAAGGAAGCTGGCATCTCGAGCACATTTACAGCGCATTCAACTTGTGGTGCTTCCACAACGGCGGCTACCGTGGCTGGTGTCACGATGGCTGAGGTACTCGCCGCAGCTGATTGGAGTGGTCAGCATACTTTCATTGAGCACTATTATCGTCCCAGTTCACAGCTGTTCACGGATGCTGTCCTCTCGTCTGGCAATGAGATAACCTCTCATCAGGACTCTCGTCAATCATGACTCTGTTCACTCTAGCTCTCTCTCTGGCTCACTTTCGTGCAATATTTGCTCTGCGGACAACTTTGGCTCAGTTGTCGCGCTTTCCTCTGCTTTGGTCTTTATGCAAGTTTGGACCATTCCTGGTATGACCCGTTCCTTTTTCCATTAGGGTCCTGTGTAGTTACTGTAACTAGTATATAAATATAGCACTGTCTTGTAGACTTGTTGTCTGTTGTACCTAATGGCCAACGCAGGTTGGGTTCCATCAGGCTTGTGCTCTGGGTATATCACTTTGAACATCACACTGTCACATTCGAAGCCGGAGCTCCGAAGTGTAATTGAAGATTCCGCAAGGACTGCTTGCAGTCTGATGTGGAATCTGAGTTACACGAGGAGTGGAGGCAGAGAATGTGACAGTGTGTTCCCTCCCAGTTGTCAGTGATGTCTGTGAATAGACTTATGCCCTCCCCCCACACTGTCACATACATGTAAGTCAAGAGCTCCGAAAAAGGCCAAAGAAGGTCTGGAGTTCGGGAGTAATATGGTGGCGGAGTTTGAAAATTTTCTTTGAATGGGTTTAGGAGCGAATTAGGCCAAACACACTGTCACATTCTCTGCCTCCACTCCTTGTGTAACTCAGATTCCACATCAGACTGCAAGCAGTCCTTGCAGAATCTTCAATTGCAACAGCAGCAATAGAAGGTGAGGCAATTGATCTGTTCTCCTGGTGAGGTACTGGCTTGACAGGATAGTCTGCAACAGCTTTTGATGGATAACCATCATAACAGCAATTGCATATTGTAACGGAGCCAAACAGAGCAAATGGGTTCAAATGCGCCTTGTTGCACTTTGTAGAGATTGACGGAATTATTTCCAAACATCAGTAACATAGCTTGACAAACGTTTCACACAACCCTGGTGTATCGTGTTTGGAAATCGGCCGCTGTTGACAAAAGTTAGGGCAGTTTGTACAGTGATGTCTGCACTTCACACTATAGCGTGGGCAGTGGAGCGAGACATCTCGTCATCCGCAGTTCAGGTACACTTTACACATTTACACACCGAGATATATCGTCATTTGCACTGGAAGGGTGTGTGGTTTCGTCAGTGTAAGCCAGCTTGGTATAGGCAAAAATAAGCATGTAGCAGCACTGCAGGTATATTCAGAAGTTCAAACATTGTTCATTTTGTGTTATTGTGTATGTTTGATAAGAAAGACCAGGATTCCGAAAGAATTATTGTGCACCAGGATGCGGAGTGGCCTTGACACTGCCTACATGCTACCATTCTAATGAACTATCCGTATTGTTGGCACCTGAAATCCGACCCCTAGTTTTCATGCTCGAGTGCACAACCCATTATGCATGCAGCAGTCTGTGTCTGGTGGTGTGAAATTCAACATGTACACATAATTGGGAATTGCAATACAGGCACACCGCTCCAGGGACGGATTTCAGTTGCCAGCCCTATACTAGTGTTAGCAGCAGCACTTACCTTCACAAAGCGGTAATGAAGTGAGATTCCCATGAACTGTGCAAGTTGATGTGGTATCACCCTTTAGCAAAAAGCCCTCATTGCATGAAAAGGAAACATTGCTTCCCCTCCGGATCATGGTGCTATCAGCAGTGCCGTTACCAACAGAAGGTACAGCACAGTTTATAGCTGTACACAGAATGAGAGCAACACGAAAATAAGCTTTCACTGCTGGCCTAGTTTCCCCTTGCTGGCTAAGCTATCCGCGCACATACCGTAAAGTACCGCCAGAGCGCCCCACCATCTCGTCCTTTCGTGGCCGCCTTGTGGAGGTGGATTCCTGTCTGTAGGTCATACGACACGGACCTTGTACAAACATTGCACATTGTGCAGTCAATCCGTACCCAGTTTACCTTCGAGCTCCACATAAAAGCACACCAAGTGTGACCTTAGTACACGAAGGTTCTCACATCGTACAAACTTAGTAGCATTCTGCCATACGGTTTTCTTCCCTTGGCTGTAAAATCAAGGTGGGGCGCTCTCTCGAGACGGGGCGCTCTGGCGGTACTTTACGGTACATGTACTTTCAGTTTGAACCCTGCATGCAAGTCGCGGAGCAAAAGCTTCCGCCATTTTTGATTACGTTTATGGATTTCCATGATCTACGGCTTCTTGGAAAGGCCTGAGCCAAGCGAAGAGTCCTTGGTAGTTCTCAGCTTCATAGGCATGCGAGGGTCACTTCTATGTGCTCTAGAAGATGCCTTTACGTGTCTCATAATCGCTAAAAAACTTCATAATACATTTTTGTTCACCATCTCGCTCAAACTAAACCAAACTTCACGACTTCACCTGAAATCCGACCCCTAGTTTTCATGCTTGAGTGCACAACCGATTATGCACATAGCAGTCTGTGTCTGGCAGTGTGAAATACAACATGTACACATAATTGGGAATCGCAATACAAGCACACCGTGTAGTACCGTAGCCCACGCTTGCCAGAGCAACTGCTTGGTTCCAGAAGATCTGTATTCTGATTCTGCATGATGCGACACTCGGCTTATAACACAATACGGAATGTGCCAAACTCTACATTATAGTATGATGGCGGTAATGCTATAACCTATACTCTACAACATAACACTGACCACTATGATAGCACTAATCCCAGCACTACATTACTCCCTCTCAATGAAGAAGAGATAAGCAGAAAGACTAGAAGTATAAGCGAAGAACACAATGAAGGTTGAGCAGAACTTAAGTAACGCAATGTGGTAAATATCAAAGCTCATACAATGTCTAGCGCAGACTGTCCGAATACAGACGGGCCTTCTCTGTCAGCTTGATCTGCCGTCCGGAGCGGGTGACTGCCCCATCTATGAAACGGCGGTCCCCGCTGCTGGATGCCACGGGTTCGCACTCAGCAGTGGTCTGTTTGGTCGCCGACCGTTCGGATGTATCTTGGAGCTCAGGATTCTGGGTGACACAAGACTGATGCGACGCCGGGGGTGAATCCACTGGATGCGGAGGGGTCAACACCGACCTCTGCGCAGAAGACGTATCCTGTCTCGACTCAGGTGATAATGGCATAGGCGGACACTCGACGGGTTTGTGAGGGCTAACGTACTCGCGGACATGCTGCCGGTTTCGGAGTAGGTATCGGGAGCCATCCGTTACTCCAACCTGACGACCGTGCTGACTCACCACCGTCCACGGCCTTGCCGTGTCGCAGTAGCCATCCTGCACCACAACCTTCGTGCCAGGCCTTAGGTTAGGTAGCATGTGTACACCTCGTTGAGAATCGTGATCGTTGGCCATGCCTGCTTTAGCCTTCAACTGATGCTGTGGATTGACGATCATAGGGTCTATACGAGCTGGGATTCTTGTTCGCAGCTGCCGAGAGAACAGTGCTGCGCTCGGTGATGTGCCCAACATCCTGTCACGCGAGCTGCGGATATCAAACAGCACTTGGTTGAGCCGGCGTCGGAATGGGAGGTGTGCTTTCAAAGCAGCCAATCTCTCCCTCACCACCCTGTGTAGTCGCTCCACCATGCCGTTCGAGCGGGCGTACCATGGGCTGGAGCGAACATGGGAAATGCAAAGGCGACTGAGGAAAGTCTCCATCTCCCCGGAGACGAACTGCGGCCCATTGTCGGAAACAAGGGTATCGGGTATGCCAAAAGTAGCAAAAATGTCCTCAAGCTCTTCGATGACTGCAGCAGAGGTAGTCGAGCGTAGTATCTTGAGGAGAGGATACCGAGACCCGTAGTCGATGACCGAAAGAATAGAATATCCGTCAATTGTCACGATGTCGATTGCCAGTTTGTTCCAGACGCCAACAATCTCTGTCGGTAGAATCTCCTGCGGACTGTTTGCGCGCCTTCTCCAGCACTCAGAGCAACGCTCCACGAAGATTCCTGCGTCTCCGGTCATCCCTGGCCACCAGACTCTCTGGCGAAGAGTATCTAAGAACGCCTCTTGCCGTGGATGCCCCTCGTGAGCCAGTGTCATAATTGCTGATCGCACTCCTTCCGGAATCACGAACCGCCCGCCCATCATCAAGATGCCGTTGACCACAGTCAACTGATCTCGGATGAGGTAGTACTGCTGCTCGCACGACGAGAGATCATGCCATGAATTAGTCAGCACGCGTTGGGTTACTTTGCTTGCGACTGGGTCATCTCGAGCAGCACAGCGAATGTCGTCGAGACTGACCGGGGCTGCCTCAAGCACTAGACCAACATACTCATGTAGAGAACGCGATTCTGCAGGCGAAGCATCCGTTGTTGGAACTGGGGCTCTGGACAGCGCATCAGTGCAGAATAGCTCCTTACCCGGCACGTGCTTCAGGGTATAATCGTGAGGCATAAGAGCCACCAACCACCGTTGGAGTCGAGGGGGAACTTCGTCAAATGGTTTCTGGACAATCGGAATTAAAGGCTTGCGGTCGGTGTGTACCTGCACGTGGAGACCCAGGACATACTGACGAAACCGCGTCAGCGCAAACACTACCCCGAGCATCTCCCTCTCCATTTGAGAGTACAGTGACTCGACGTCTGTGAGTGTGCGGCTGGCACATGTTATCGGCAGCCATTGACCTGACTCGCTCTGCTGCCATAATATCGCCCCAAGGCCGGTGGGTGAAGCGTCACAGCTGATGGCTGTTGCTACGTCCATAGATGGCTGGAAATAAGCGAGCGTCTGTAGGGAGGAGACCACTGCTTCTTTGGCGGCTGCGAATGCGCTCAACAGGCTCTCATCCACAGTGAATGGCTCACGCTTCATCAGCCGACGCAGAGGGTCTGTGGCACCCGTCAGACAAGGCACGAATTTTCCGAGGTAGGTGACCATACCCAGGAAGCGCTGAGCATCTGCCACTGTCTTTGGCGGTGCCATCTCGGAAATAGCGCTGAGCTTGCTGCTATTGGCTTGAACTCCGTCTTTGGTTAGCAGCTGCATGTGTCCGAGGTACTTCACCTGATCCTTGCCGATGTTACACTTGTCCCAGTTCAGTTTGAGGTTCGCTGCCCTCAAACGCTCTAGAACACTCACTAGACGAGCATCATGTTCCACTTGATTCTTGCCAAAGATCGAGATGTCGTCTATATAGACAGTAATACCGGGTAAACCAGCCAAGATGTCAGAAACAACACGTTGAAAAATTTCAGGAGCGCAAGGGATGCCAAATAGCAACCTCTAAAATCGGTATAAGCCGCAATGCGAAGCAAAGGTTGTGAAGAATCAGGATTCTTCCTCTAATACCAATTGATGAAAACCAGATTCCGCATCCAAGACTGAGAAGACCTGCGCGCCTGCTAGCTCTCCCGTGATCTCATCTACAGTAGGTAAGCAGTGCCGCTCCCTAATGATAGATTTGTTCAATTGCCGATAATCTACGCATAATCGGAGTGAACTATTCGACTTACGCACAGGGACGACAGGCGACACCCAGGGTGACGCCTCTTTCACTGGTTCAATAATGTCCGCATTCACTAATCGCGTCAGCTCCTTTTCGATGTCAGCCTTGGCGCTCAGCGGCTGAACGGTGGACGACGAGCTGGCTGCGCCACAGGCCGTGCTTTCTGGTCAACGGTGATGGACGCGGGAGCAGTGTCCACCAGCCATGCCGTGTCTGCCAGGTGGGTGTTCACCAGCAGCTCCAGTTGTGCGATAACATCCTGGCCAAACTGTACAGTTCGCCGGTCTGCCGGTACAACGAAACATTCGCATTGGATTGACCTTTCCCCGACGGCAACATCGACATCCGCCATGCCAAGCGTCTTGACTTCGCCGCCATTGTACGTGCGCAGCTTACTATCACTGCAGCGAGTGGGCTGTACCACATCATCTGTCAGGATTGTCCGTGTTGCGCCGGTATCGAGAAGTCCCTCGCACGGCCTGACATTCACCATGAGCGTCATAGTGAATTGACCACTGGCTGCCTTGTCGCTGCAAGCGTAAATCGAATCGTACACAATTCGCGCGGCTTCACTGTCCTCATCCTGCACCGCATGAGCTTTGCTGGAGAGGCAGACTGCTGCGAAATGACCTACTTTGCCACAGTCCCGACACCTAACAAGTGCAGCCGAGCAAAATTGCTTGCCTTTGGCATGTACACGACCACAGTATTTGCATCCTAGGCTCTTGGTGGACGTCTTCCCCATGGCGCGCCGGTCGCCACTTCCGATTCCACCCGAGACGCTGCCCAAAACTACAGCAGCCAATTCTGGTCCTCTAGGCGCTGATGTCTCCAAGCCTCCTGGACTCGTCCGACTTTCGTATAGCTTGCAGTCAGAGAAAGATGCTTCTAGGGTCACAGCCTTCGAAACGGCATCCGCTAGCGTCAGCTTTGTCTCCTTTAGCAGTTCCCGTCGCAGCTCCTGCAATCGCAACCCTGCAATCAGTTGGTCACGCACCTGTGTGTTGACGACCGAGTCCACGTCTGTCGCTGCAAAGTCACACCACTCCACCTTCTCGCGTAACCGACTAACAAAGGTGGAGACAGATTCATCTGGCGTCTGTTTAATCTGCCGAAACTTGTGCCTCTCAGACGTCGTGTTCCTGGATGGGCAAAAATGAGCACGGACTGCCTCTGTAAGGGCTTTGTATGTGTCTCCTGGGTCGTCGTGTGTTGCATCACTTGGAGCGGGAACAACCAGACCCATGACAATCTTCCTGATCCCAAGACCAGCCAGGTTCGTTGCAACCAACCTTCCGTCATTTTTCCTTTCTCTTTTTCTCTTGTATCTACTTTTTTCCACAATATCCTTTAACATGTTATTCACAGTGGGTCCAATGTTATTAGGCATTTTGCCTGTTTTGATTTCCACTATAAATAAAGTATACAACAACACAACATTCAACAAGAGACACTTCGTGTCTTCTGGAGTCGAAACTTGACAGATCTTCATGTAGTCGTTCACATCCTCCAGCCATAGGTCGAAGCCGGCACCCGTGTCTTGTCCGAAGTCAGGATGAAATTCCTTGGGTGGCCGGCCCTTTGCCATAGCGTCCAGATGCTTGACTGCCGGTTCACTGCGCCAATGTAGTACCGTAGCCCACGCTTGCCAGAGCAACTGCTTGGTTCCAGAAGATCTGTAATCTGATTCTACATGATGCGACACTCGGCTTATAACACGATACGGAATGTGCCAAACTCTACACTATAGTATGATGGCGGTAATGCTATAGCCTATACCCTACAACATAACACTGACCACTATGATAGCACTAGTCCCAGCACTACACACTGCCACAGGGACGGATTTCAGTTGCCAGCCCTATACTAGTGTTAGCAGCAGCACTTACCTTCACAGAGCGGTAATGATGTGAGATTCCCATGAACTGTGCAAGTTGATGTGACATCACCGACTAGCAAAAAGCCTTCATTGCATGAAAAGGAAACATTGCTTCCCCACCGGATCATGGTGCTATCAGCAGTGCCGTTACCAACAGAAGGTACAGCACAGTTTACAGCTGTACACAGAATGAGAGCGACACGAAAATAAGCTTTTAGGTAGGATACAGTGTACATTGGAAATTGTGGAACTAAAGTGACTTTTGCAGGTTCTGAGGGAGAAACTGGACGTATTGTTCAGGGAATGATTCAAAAGGCGGAGTCGACTGAACAACGATCTAAGAACGAAGTAATGAAGAGAATCGACAAGGAACTCGGCGATGAATTGGATGGCGAGATTGACGGAGGTGACGCGGACGGCAATGATGAGATTGATGATTATGGAAACGTCGAGACGGAGGAGCTGAATGAAGATGGTGATGATGTAGCATCCCTGACAGTGACTATTCCTCAACCTCAAATTTTGAAGACACGCAAACCCTTACTAAAGAAAATGAAGACCCTGTAGGCACGGTGACCAGGTGACTGGTGTACGCAGGAGCACGTGACCGCTTGTTCAACCATGTTCGATTGGGAATAAAGGAGGAATGCTGCATCGCAGCCTTTTCGGACCAAAACCAATCGACTCAGCGTCCAAAAGACTACAACATATGGGCCGATCGCGGTCATCCGTGCTTTTATAAGAACGAAATGGCGCTTTTAGTGACATTTTGCATACAAATCCCCATCTAGTAGGGCGCAGTCACCCAGTTTGGGTGGAAGTGCGCGAGTTCGATTGGGATTCAAGTAGGAAGGGAGCGTCTCAACTTTCTCGGACCAAGACCATTCGACTCAGCACCCCGAAGACTACAACTGGTGGAATTTTAATTTTTGCCTTAACTTCCCCTTTAAAGGGCAACGGTATCGATGTTTCAAGTAGGGTGCAGAAAAAAGAGAATTTGATATTGGTTTGAATGGCATATCTCTCGCTTCCGTATGATAAGCTAAACTTGCCAAATCGCCAATTGTATGCTCACGTTGCACTAGCGTTCATGCACCACTCCGATCGAACCGTTAAATAAATGAGTTGACGTGAGAAGTGCTGTACTTATTTGAGTGTGTTCAAGTTGCATGTAAATGAATTACCCCCATTAAAGCTGCATGAGGCGTCCTTCACAATTTTGAAGACACACAACCCTTACTAAAGAAAATGAAGACCGACTTACGTATTTCACACACAACATGCAAAAGCTGTGCTAGGCTCGCTTCTCGCGTGTTGGTGTTAAGTGCTACATTTCCTTTTGGCAATCCTACCCATGCAACGTTGTATAGGTTGGTTAAACCAACCGAGCACAAAGCGTGGAACGACGCTTCAGAGAGGATTGTACCATTGTACTTGCTACACAGTGCTTGAGCAGAAGTGTAATTCAATATGAGGCCAGGAGTTGATATTCTAGTTATGCTACCAGATGCTCTGCAAATTCTGTTGCCAATCAGCTCTGCAGTGACATAAACACACATGCGCACACACACACACACACACACACACACACACACACACACACACACACACACACACACACACACACACACAAACACACAAACACACACGAACACACACCCGCACACACACTCGCACAAACACACATACACACACCCCCCCCCACACACACACAACGAAACCAACAGGTAGCAGTCATATAATATTATTTATGGCAGCCAGTTGAACTCACTGTCATCGTGGTAAACGCCTTGGAGAAAAATTAAAATGAATGGCTAATGAAAATAGAATCTGATGCTTGTCTATGTGTAGAGGCCCTTAGAGACTTGTTTTTATTTGAGTAAGCGAGGGTCATTATTTCTTCACGATACACTGGGTATGGAACAGAAGTCATCGATGTGCTTAAAGACAGGCAAGGATAGTAAAACAGGTGTTTTGTTTAGTTTTATTTGCTGGCAGATACCAATGACAAGGAAGACCTAGATGACAAAGAAGACTGCGTGGTTCGGGGGCGGGGGGGGGGGGGGGGGGGGAAGAAAAGCAACGAGATGTTTTTTTCAAATCAGTTAGAGTATTTGAAAAGATCCTAGTGATTATCAATAATCCAGTCCCTGAATATGTTTGCTTGCCTCTGTGTGCTTCCGCACACTGGTTCTGCTGCACGGTGCTTACCATCATATCGACAAGAGATATCACTAGCCATTGGTTTAGGCTCCATTTGATCATTTTGTCGAGGAAGGCATGCTAAAAAATGGGCAAAGAATAGAAGAAGGTTGTTTATCCAATAATCAAATTTGTTAATTTTGACAGAATTCAGGATGTTTCAATTAGTGACGTTTTTTGCACTGAGTTTAATTTTAAGCTAGCAACGTGCAGGGAGCATGTAATCCAAGGGGAAATCCCGCAATCATTGCCAGTCACTGCGAAAAAGTTCTACTTTTCCCGCGACTGAAATGTAGAGCGAGATATCTCTGAAACGCGACATCGTAGCTCTTCGGCGATTGTTGCATAAGAAAACTGAGCTCTTCGGCTTCTTAAATATCCGTCAAGTTTTGATTGAGTTATGAGCGTTTTAGTCAATCAACGTTATACCAGATTTGAATGGAAGGGCTCCATAGGGGTTAAAGGGCAACGGTATGGACGTTTCAAGTAGGGTCCAGAATAAAGAGAATTTGATATTGGTTTGAATGGCATATCTCTCGCTTCCGTATGAAAAGCCAAACTTGCCAAATCGCCAATTGTATGATCACGTTGCCCTAGCGTTCATGCACAACGCCGATCGAACCGTTAAATAAATTAGTTGACGTGAAAAGTGCTGTACTTATTTGAGTGTGTACAAGTTGCCTGTAAATGAATTACTCTCATTGAAGCTGCACGAGGCGTCCTTCACAATTTTGAAGACACACAACCCTTACTAAAGAAAATGAAGACCGACTTACGTATTTCACACACAACATGGAAAAGCTGCGCTAGGCTCGCTTCTTGCGAGTTGGAGTTAAGTGCAACATTTCCTTTTGGCAATCCTACCCATGCAACGTTGTTAAAGTCTGTTAAACGAACCGAGCACAAAGCCTGGAACGACGCTTTAGAGAGGATTGTACCATTGTGCCTGCTACACAGTGCTTGAGCAGAAGTGTAATTCAATTTGAGGCCAGGAGCTGATATTCTAGTTATGCTACCAGATGCTCTGCAAATTCTGTTGCCAATCAGCTCTGCAGTGACATAAACACACATGCACACACACACACACACACACACACATACACACAAACACACACGAACACACATCCGAACAAGCACACACACGACGAAACCAACAGGTAGCAGTCATATAATATTATTTATGGCAGCCAGTTGAACTCACTGCCATCGCGGTAAACGCCTTGGAGAAAAATTAAAAAGAATGGCTAATGAAAATAGAATCTGATGCTTGTCTATGTATAGAGGCCCCTAGAGACATGTTTTTATTTGAGTGAGCGAGGGTCATTATTTCTTCAGGATACACTGGGTACGAAACAGAATTCATCATTGTGCATAAAGACAGGCAAGGATAGTAAAACAGGTGTTTTGTTTAGTTTTAGTTGCTGGCAGATACCAATGACAAGGAAGACCTAGATGACAAAGAAGACTGAGTGGTTCCGGGGCGGGGGGGGGGGGGGGGGGGAGAAAAGCAAAGAGACTTTTTTCAAATCAGTTAGAGTATTTGCAAAGATCCTAGTGATTATCAAGAATCCAGTCCCTGAAAATGTTTGCTTGCCTCTGTGTGCTTTCGCACACTGGTTCTGCTGCACGGTGCTTACCATCATATCGACAAGAGATATCACTAGCCATTGGTTTAGACTCCATTTGATCATTTTGTCGAGGAAGGCATGCTAAAAAATGGGCAAAGAATAGAAGAAGGTTGTTCATCCAATAATCGAATTTGTTATTTTTGACAGAAGTCAGGGTGTTTTAATAAGTAACATTTTTGCACGGAGTTCAATTTTAAGCTAGCCACGTGCAGGGAGCATGTAAATCATGGAGAAATCCCACAATCATGGCCAGTCACTGCGAAAAGTTCGACTTTTCCCGTGATTGAAATGTAGAGCGAGATATCTCTGAAACGCGACATCGTAGCTTCGGCGATTGTTGCATTAGAAAACTGAGCTCTTCGGCTTCTTAGAAATCCGTCCAGTTTTGATTGAGTTACGAGCATTTAATTTTAAGCTAGCCCCGTGCAGGGAGCATGTAATCCAAGGGGAAATCCCGCAATCATGGCCAGTCACTGCGAAAAAGTTCTACTTTTCCCGCGACTGAAATGTAGAGCGAGATATCTCTGAAACGCGACATCGTTGCTCTTCGGCGATTGTTGCATTAGAAAACTGAGCTCTTCGGCTTCTTAAAAATCCGTCCAGTTTTGATTGAGTTATGAGCGTTTTAGTCAATCAACGGTATACCAGATTTGAATGTAAGGGCTCCATAGGGGTTAAAGGACAACGGTATGGACGTTTCAAGTAGGGTCCAGAATAAAGAGAATTTGATATTGGTTTGAATGGTATATCTCTTGCTTCCGTATGATAAGCCAAACTTGCCAAATCGCCAATTGTATGCTCACGTTGCCCTGGCGTTCATGCACCACGCCGATCGAACCGTTAAATAAATTAGTTGACGTGAGAAGTGCTGTATTTATTTGAGTGTGTACAAGTTGCCTGTAAATGAATTACCCTCATTGAAGCTGCACGAGGCGTCCTTCACAATTTTGAAGACACACAACCCTAAGGCTGTCATCACACCATGGTACAAAGCGCTGCGTCTACGTCCACGTAAGGAGTTTTTGGTCGGTTGTCATGATGATCCGTATACGGGGTGAAAACGGGAGCAGAGGAAACGGGAGACGTGGACGTGGTATGGAGAGGGGGGGTATACGACTTTTTGTATGAACGTGCGTATCTCCCCCAGCCTTTTTCCGAGCGACCCTGTACTTCGATGTACGTGGGTTCAAATTTCTCCACAAAACCTGACTGCGTGTACGCGTCAAGTACTGTGCCTGTCTGATGACACGACCACCCGTTTTGGTTTTTTCACCATAGACGTAGACGTAAACGGGAGTCGGAGAACGTGGTGTGATGACGGCCTTACTAAAGAAAATGAAGACCGACTTACGTATTTCACACACAACACGCAAAAACTGAGCCAGGCCACTTTCCTGGCCGTTGGAGTTACGTGCTACATTTCCTTTTGGCAATCCTCTCCATGCAATTGCGTGTATGTTGGTTAAACCAACCGAGCACAAAGCGTGGAACGACGCTTCAGAGAGGATTCTACCATTGTGCCTGCTACACAGTGCTTGAGCAGAAGTGTAATTCAATTTGAGGCCAGGAATTGATATTCTAGTTATGCTACCAGATGCTCTGCAAATTCTGTTGCCAATAAGCTCTGCAGTGACATAAACACACATGCACACACACACACACACACACACACACACACACACACACACACACACACACACACACACACACACACAAACACACAAACACACACGAACACACACCCGCACAAACACACACACAACGAAACCAACAGGTAGCAGTCATATAATATTAATTATGGCAGTCAGTTTAACTCACTGCCATCGTGGTAAACGCCTTGGAGAAAAATTAAAAAGAATGGCTAATGAAAATAGAATCTGATGCTTGTCTATGTGTAGAGGCCCCTAGAGACTTGTTTTTATTTGAGTGAGCGAGGGTCATTATTTCTTCACGATACACTGGGTATGGAACAGAAGTCATCGATGTGCTTAAAGACAGGCAAGGATAGTAAAACAGGTTTTTAGTTTTGTTTTTGTTGCTGGCAGATAACAATGACAAGAAAGACGTAGATGACAAAAAAAACTGTGTGGTTCCAGGGGGGGGGGGGGATGGGGGTGGGGGGTGAAAAAGAAAAGCAGCGAGATGTTTTTTTCAAATCAGTTAGAGTATTTGAAAAGATCCTACGGATTATCAAGAATCCAGTCCCTGAATATGTTTGCTTGCCTCTGTGTGCTTCCGCACACTGGTTCTGCTGCACGGTGCTTACCATCGTATCGACAAGAGATATCACTAGCCGTTGGTTTAGACTCCATTTGATCACTTTGTCGAGGAAGGCATGCTAAAAAAATGGGCAAAGAATAGAAGTAGGTTGTTTATCCAATAATCAAATTTGTTATTTTTGACAGAATTCATGGTGTTTCAATAAGTGACATTTTTGCACTGAGTTTAATTTTAAGCTAGCCATGTGCAGGGAGCATGTAATTCAAGGAGAAATCCCGAAATCATGGCCAGTCACTGCGAAAAAGTTCGACTTTTCCCGTGACTGAAATGTAGAGCGAGATATTTCTGAAACGCGACATCGTAGGTCTTCGGCGATTGTTGCATTAGAAAGCTGAGCTCTTCGGCTTCTTAGAAATCCGTCCAGTTTTGAGTGAGTTACGAGCGTTTTAGTCAATCGACGGTATACCAGATTTGAATGTAAGGGCTCCATAGGGGTTAAAGGGCAACGGTATCGACGTTTCAAGTAGGGTCCTGAATAAAGAGAATTTGATATTGGTTTGAATGGCATATATCTCGCTTCCGTATGATAAGCCAAGCTTGCCAAATCGCCAATTGTATGCTCACGTTGCCGTAGCGTTCATGCACCCCGCCAATTGTTAAACCCTCATTCATGTTGACTTGTTTCGTACATTCCCAGTATATTGGGGTCCGTTCGGACCCCAACCGTATTTCGCTGAGTATCCATGAGCTCAGACCTATTTAAGAGTTTTTTTTCTTGTGTTCCTCTTCACGTACATCACTGCTGAAAACTAACTACGTTTTTCAGCAGAAAGGTGGAGTATGACGTGAAGGAGACACGAAACCAGCAATTGAGTCTTTCCGATTATATCGCGGAAAAGTGGTGGAATGTGGAACAACACGAATAATGTTTGTGTTGGCACACACAGATGTTTTCTTCTCTGACACACATTCACGAACTGCGTTGTTTTTATGGAACTGGAACTAGATATTTGGGCAACTGCTGCTCAAACAGGCTAGATAAATGGACACGAATGCGGATTCCATTCGCACCCCGGATACGTATGTTTGATTCTCCAAATAGTTTGAAGAATATACTGGGTTGTATAGTCCCTTATGAAGCTCTTGTAGACCATTCACGAGGCGGAAGCAAAATATTCCCCTGGACTCCCGACATATGGCAGATTGTACAGAACAATGCCGTGTGCTCAACGATTGATGAAAACGTAATATGCAAGGAAGGACCTGACCTTGTTTGTGGTCACAGTGGGCACCTTCGGCGACTGCCTTGTCCTGGAGCAGCACCAGGTGAAGAAAGTTCTGGAAATCTAAGCAATATCAAAGCTCCCTGGCTTTCGTGACATGTGTCAACGCGACACTGAATACGAGCATTCACAAAATCGGTATCGAGCTGCCCCAAGAAAATGAGATGCCTGGATGCCTTCTCATTGGTGATGCAGGCAGGCTTGTTGGACAACCCGATGATATATCCTGCAGGCTACATCTTATGGGTAGAAAAATTGCCCCGGGAGGCACCGTTGAGTCTTTCGCTTTGAGGTGTATGTTGTACACAATTTGTCGAGGTTATCTTAGGCACTCCTGCTGTTCAAGTGGAAGAGGATTTCAGGGTTCTGATTTGGTCCCAAAATATCCATGTTAGAATGAATTGAGGAGAGCTAAGCCATAGGTGATCAACAACATACCACCTATTGTACCTGACTACGATATAGGTTTCTGGGGTCCAAACGGACCCCATGCATGATTTCCGAAATAAAATTTAAACCAATCAAGAACTTCTAACACAGACAATTTGATTTTCTCTCATATAGTTTTTGAGGAATACCTGTAATTTCATCCTGATATCATGAAAGAAAATAAAGATATACCAAAAACCAGACCCCTGGGGTCCGTTTGGAGCCCACAACCTCGGAATGAGGATTAAGTTGCCCGGTACAGTCAAATCTGCCGTTAGCGACCTCTGCTGTAGGCGACCATCTACCGTTAGCGACCGATTTTCCGTGCACCGACGGTTTCACATACAAACTGATCTGTCCAGAGCGACCATCTGCTTTGCGCGACCAGCGACCGCGATTTTCATGCACGGTGGCTGCATTCAAATCTGCTGTAAGCGACCGCGACCCAGGTTCAGTAAGGACTTAGGTGCGAAATTGTACTTACCAGTGCGCTGTCAACTGCAAAGTGTGAAAATGCGCTGTCTTGCAAGTGCGATCGACTGGCGCCTGGCCTGTACCAAGGCATGTGTACTGAGGCTGTGCTGTAGCTCTCAAGTCCAGGCAGTGTCGATCTACTGCCGTGTCGCATACGCATACTATGGGTATGGTCGTCGTTGAATATCCAATAAAATGATATAAAAAATCACATTATTCTCGTCGATTTGAGTACATGAAAGCATATACCTGGTATGCCGGATTTACCATACATCTGCCGTAAGAGACCATCTGCCGTAAGCGACCGCTTTTTCTTGCACCAAGGGGCGGTCGCTTACGACAGATTTGACTGTATTTTGAAAAGTCGAATATGATGGATAAGACAGCACATCATGATTCGTGGTCTTTCTAGGAGAGGTCTGGTCGAGGGTAACATAATACATTATAAAGAGCGATCCTAGAAAGGGACTCGGGCATATGATGAAGAACCTTAACCCTTTGCGTGCTGAGTACGAGTTAACTCGCGCTTTATGCATGACCTGATTCCCTAAGTAAAGTACATTATCGTGTCCGTTCCCGAAGGGACAAAGGCCGCTAACAACCGACAAACCCTAGGGGCAGATGCAGCGCCTAACGGTGGGGCTGAGTGGATACGTCTCACAACCACTGGCACAAGTGCCGAAAACGACCCCATTAGCTGCATCCATGTACCCCTTGTGCCTGGCCACAAGTTCCCAGTTGACACAGTGGGTTGGTCGAAGACCATGATTGAGATACGAGAGGTACCTGGTTAAGTCCTGCCTGGGAGCGGTTTTTCCAGCCGTGCTGCTACACTGATCCACTACGTACGAGTAAACTAGCAAAAAAAATGTGCGATATATCGCAAAACAAAACAAATGCTCTATATATCGCAGTGCATAGACCAGTGTACAAACTTTCGTAACTTCGTCAAACATAAATGCATCGCGACATTCAATCCACCGTTGGAAAGTAGTTGACCTCATCTTTCCGGGGTATAACGTTCTTCGCGATAGGAAGAGAATTCTTTGAGCGGCAACAAGATGAACACGGAAATAACGGGACAAAGGGAACGTGACTTTTTTTGTTCCTGACTTCGTTTTTGAGGAGCGTGCCAGGGTATTTCCCATTGGCACGGCGCATGCGTGATGGACATCCACTGAAGCTCATCAATCTCAGCTTTGCATCGCAGTTTTAATTGTGAAAATAGGAGGATATCAGTTCGAAAGGCTTTTCTCTTGCTTGCATACGAGCGGCAACAACATGAACACGGAAATCACGGGCCAAAGGGAACGCGGATTTTTTGTTCATGACTTCGTTTTTTGAGAAGCGTGCCAGGGTATTCCCCTTTGGCACGGCGCATACATGATCGACATCCACTGAAGCGCGTGGATCTCAGCTTTGCAGCGCAGTTTGACTTGAGAAAATCGGAGGATATCAGTTCGAAAGGCGTTTCTCTTGCTTGCATACGATCAGTCAAACTCGCCAAATCGCCAATGGTATGCTGACGTTGCCATAGCGACAGATGCAGTGATGACATACTTTCGGCTTAGCTCCCCCAGATTGCAGGTCGATCCCTGCAGAATTTAGTCATTTTTAATTGGTCTATTGTATTCACAAAGTGAAAGAAGGGCTGTGTTCAATGCTGTTAGTGAACTGTTTGTCAGGCCATGGTCACCTGAGCTCGATTCCGCCATTCAGCCAAAAAATCACTTGTGTACGTCACTATTACCATGGAAATGGCTGAACGGCGACTTTCTGCCGTTTTTCTGCTTGTTTGAGCCACAGCTTTTACAAGCTGCTGAAGGGCGGAATTAAAAAAAGATTTTGAGATCACTTGGAGCACACAATGTAGTGGACATGAGGCCGAGGAACTGATATCGATGTTCTCTCTTGTTTCTATGTGTATACCTTCGCCTTGGCTGTGGTTTTGACAGTATCTGTCTATCCAACAGTTCAGTTTGATTTTCTCCAAGGACCATGGATCCCTGGACTGCAACTCTAGAGGGTAGATTGGTGGAGCTATGGTTCGAGGCAAAAACAAGGCCCCAAAGCCACAACTGAATTCCCGAAGAAAGGTACGAAGAAGAGAATTGATTGCGACAGATTTGAAGAACAGCATTGGCGGAGCAGAAAGCTCAACATCAGGAAACAAAATCACATGAATCATCGCGTCCATGCAAACCGAACAAATAATGGCGATTTTTCGTGACTTTACCGTACACAGTGAAGTGATGCGAAATTATAAAATTGAAAAAGGGTCCAAAAAAGGTACCTCAACTGGGGTTCAAACCGCGCAATGTACTGTCTCAGGCGGAGTCAAATGGCCTGGATTTTCATGGTTTTCCTAATTCAGTACTAGAAAACTTGGCCGAAATCCTATTCTTGTTAGGCCTTGTTTTTGGGAGAAATACACGTGAGAAACACAATGGGAAGAGGATTCCACAAGGGATTGCAGAACACGAATTCTAAGAAAACTGAAAGATTAACCCATTTATGGCCATAACCTAGAAGTCCATCTTTTTATGAATCGACTATAGGCCTCAAGTGTATTCTTTTTATGCGCTTCTTCTTCAAATTTTCAGTATTTCACAATCTGCTTTTATGAGGGAGCGCATTCAATCGTGATTTTCAGGCCAAAGAACTGATGTGCAGCACATGGGTTTTTCGATGGTAGGTGAACTGTGTCAAATTTAACGGATTCATCCTATTTACGGTAAAGGGTTTTAAAACCACATTATCAGCTTTTTTTTAAGCTGGCTTGTGTAAGGAAAAGAAGTCTCTCTTCTAAAGAGATTGAAGGTGGACTTACGAAATTCGCACACTACGAGGAAATGGCGAGACAGGTCTACTCTGATACCAAATGTAGTCAACGCTGTGATATTCTTGTCAGGTAATCCTCTCCACGCCACTCTGATAGCGTCTGTCAAGCCATTTGCGCATCCATCCCGGAACGACGTTTCAGAGAGAATCGTGCCATTGTGACGGCTGCACAGTGCTTGCCCTGAAGTGTAACTCAATCGGCGGTCAGTGGTTCTTGTTATGGTCATTGTTGTCCCGCAAACTCTTTCGCCCGTCAGCCCTTCAATAATAAAAAAGAGATCAGGAACAAACACAGACCATGAGAACAAAGACCTTGTGTGCAAGGATCCTGCAAAACCACCTGCTCGTGCGTGGGTGTGTGTGGGGGGGGGGGGGTGGGGGGAGTGGCCATGGCTGATTACACTTGCGACAAGCACTCGAAAATCAAACCTTTGACGCTCTCTATTCCTTTTCCAAGTCACGGAAGTCAACTCTCAACTTTCAAACTGGGAACAATGCATAAGCATGGTCCTTTTCCGCTGCTCCACAAGCGCAGGAAATGTTCACCAAAGGCCGCACAGCAGGATCCATTCCGGCCAAACAGCTAAAATGCAAGTAAACCAGCAGTGCTTGGGTACATGATGACATCAGTCCAGTCATGCAATAAATAATCAATTTCAGCGTTTCTGCTGATTGTGAAAGGCACAGGCATGCAGGATCAACTCCTTTTGCTTTGCACCTGACTTAAAAGTGCATTGGGCTTGCACCCCATGACATGAGGCATACGATATCACCTTACACATTAAATTTTGTTCTGTGCTGGTGCACTCAGGCTTTACGGGGTCGGTTCAGCACTTTTTAAAATAACGGACATTTTCACACCAACTCCACCCAACAGCTTCCCCTTTCACAAAACGCTTCGCGCTTTCTTTTTGTGCGCCTTGCGAAAAACAGAGCGCAACACCGCGTGCACAGCGTAGGATGTTGGAGCCTTCTCGATGCAAAGTACCAAACCTCAAGGGCACATGATCTGGACCTGATGGTGATCCGAATTGAGATTACATGAGAGACTCGAATCAGGAAGGATCCCTCTCCTTTCTTCTTTGAAAACGACCAGTTCGGCGCAACTCTCTAAAACAGGATTGCTCTACTTTTGGGCAAAAGCTTGTTTATTTTAGCTGATCCCAGCTCATGTATTAGCTAGCTGTGCAGTAAAACCCTAGCTGCATCTCATGTTTGGCATTTAAGTGGTCTTTGTAAAAATAAAAATAAAAACGAGAGAGCTTGGAAGCTCAGGGCCCTACGCTATGCTTTTTTGCCTTGATGACCTAGACAAAAAAAAAGCATAGGGATGTTATAAATTCTTTAAAAAATTCCTTTTTTTAAGACATAACCTGGGATTCGAACCCGCACTATCGCGCCCTGCATGCATCCCCCGGTCTTTAAAAAATTCCTTTTTTTTAAAGACATAACCTGGGATTCGAACCCGCACTATCGCGCCCTACATGCATTCCCCCATACACTTTGCATTCATACCCATTCTTCCAAGTTGCTTCACGTTATGATCTTGCATTTGAAAGCCCTATTTGAATATGCATTGTGGCCAGCCGTCTTTGATGGTACGGTACGGTAGGGATAGGTACGGGACAGGTACGATCGAGGGTAATACGACACCGTCTCCCGTACCGTACCATCAAACACAGCTGGCCACATACAGCTGCGCAATATTCAAATGGGGCTTTCAAACGCAAGATCATAACGTGAAGCAACTTGGAGGAATGGGTATGAATGCGAAGTGTATGGGGGAATGCATGTAGGGCGATAGTGCGGGTTCGAATCCCAGGATATGCCTGAAAAAATAGGAGAATTGAAAAATTTATAACATCCCTATGATTTTTTGCCGTTAGATACGGGATAGCGCCAGGCGTGACACAAACAAACAAACAAACAAACACACAAACAAATACCAAATTAAAGCTGTGTGGACCCTGGCTAGCGCCAGACGTTACTGAAGTAACGTCTTCTGCATAGCTACGGGAATAAACCTGGTTTAACCTCTTTAGCACGACGCTACCTGAACGCGCCCCACGTCAACACCTGTAAAAGTCGCATTTTCCCATGAAAGTACTAGCTGCTCAAGGATCGATAACTTTACCTTCCCTTGGACGAATTCCATGATCTTGAGCTTTCTGGAAAGGTCTTGAGACGAAGGCCCAGAGCGAAACCAACACCCCGTGCTACAGTCTGGCAAACTTCATCAACGCGCTCGACAGACTTGAGCACGGCCAAGACTAACCGAGCTCAACTATTCAGCTGCCATTTCGGTCTCCTTGCTCGTATCGAGCTCAATGTTTTTGTAAGGACTCATGGGATCCATTTGAATCTTGTTTCCATGGCAGCCGGTAGCGCAAAAATGATCCACGATGGAAAATATGCTGTCAGCAGACTGCTAAATAAATAGAGTTGAAATTTTCCGTGTCTAGTCGCATATCTCAACTCCCGTTAGTCGTATTGCTTCGGCGATTGTATGTATCGCCAGCTGAGAGTTTTCTCTTGCAGATACATGTTTCGATTGTGAGAATCGACCAAGTATTGAGTGAGTTACGATAGTTTGAACAAGTCACTATGGACTTAACACGGACCCCACGACTATGAAATGCAGGTTTCAAATCTTTATTCTCACGATAGCCAGTGCACTAGTGGCCAATAGGCCTCCGCGGAATATGCTCGTATTTTTACCGATAATTCTTTTGAGCATTGCTCAAAATTTTGACCGATTATTCCCGTTAATTCCACCAATAATTCTCACAATAATTCTTTTTTTCTTCCCCTTTTTGCAGATATCGTACCGCGTACGGGTTTTTGCCACTTGTACGGGCAAAAAATCACGGTTCGCGTGAAACTCGGCTGGAAGCTTTTTTTTCTTTCTTTTTTGAAATACCAGGCGATCAACTTACTTCAGGATCATGAGCATTTTTTCGCTTTTGGTACAAATCAGGGTGTTATAAATGGAAAAAAAAATTGAAAAAAGGGGGGCATTGCTCAAATTTTACCGATTATTCCACAAAAATTGCCAATAATTCCCGTTTTAAAAATCACACCGATAATTCCCGAAATTATGCCGGCACATACACACACACTCCTCCTGAGAGCACAATCGTATCGCAGCTCGGAAATTCAAAAAATGCCTCCATCCCAGCGCAGAGTGATTTACTTTCTAATTTCGAAGAGGACAACAAAGACAGTGGAGTATGGGAACTTGTTTGTGAACGAAAGCCTGTCGGAAGGAAGTGTGTGATGTTCGTTGGCAATCTTCCCTGCAGTGCAGTACCTGAAAATATTGCTAAGTTTGTGACCATCAGAGCAAGTGAAGCCAAAGTGAACGTCAAGATCTACGAATGCAAAATTTTCAAAAAGGAAAGGTCCTCCTCGGCACGCCTTGTTCTGGATGCTAAGAGTGCAGTACGAGTGAATTCGAGAGAGTTCTGGCCTAGACCTCTGTACTCACGTCTATGGAATTTCGACAAGTATGATTTTACTTCCCCACAATCCCGATCACCTGCGGGTGATGATGAGGCAATGGATCTGTTAAGTGGCCTACTGCCAAATATCCGTACTGAGACACGCCCAGCTGATGAATCGTCTGGTGCCATCAAGGGATCATCTATCAACTCGGAATGACCAGCACGAGCACGACCAACACGCTCCGACTGTACCTAACGAACGCCTTTGGCATAGCCTCCAAATTTGGTGACTTCCGCCATGCTCTCGCACTCCACTCTCCCGACATCGCTATCGTTACCGAAACCAAGCTCACGGTGGAAAAAATGTCACAAGCCGAGACTGCCATCCCTGGCTATGGCCCTCGAATGCGGTTGGATAGGACGGCTCAAGGAGGTGGTGTCGCTGTCTGGGTGCGCAACGACCTAGCGGCTATTGAGCTAGGCATGGTTCCCCGTGACAACCAGGAGATCATATGGTTCACCGTCCGTCTGCGATGTGGCCGAACAGCTGTTGTTGCTGCCCTGTACAGGCCTGGTAGTGCTCCGGAGGGTGACACCAGCCTCATGGAGTACCTTGATCGCACTCTCGATGCTGCCCGATGTCATGGTACCCAGTTGATCCTTGCTGGAGACTTCAACGTCCACAGCACCGACTGGCTTCATAGTACAAAGACAACACCTGCTGGCGAAGCAATGGAGGAGCTCAGTGCTGCTCATCACCTCACCCAACACGTGCTTGAGCCAACCAGGGGCAATAACACCCTGGACCTGGCCCTTTCCGACTTTGACACCCCGGTCATGTCTACTGTGCACCCACCTCTCGGCCGATCTGACCATGCCAGTGTGATTACCGACTTCCTGCGTGCTCCACCACACCGGGAGCCTCCAACCTCGAGGTGCGTGTGGCGCTATAATTTGGCTTACTGGCCACGTTTAAAGCACTTCTTCCGGCAAACAGACTGGTCCTCTATCATCACTGACAACATTGACCTGTCATGCGAGCGGCTGACTGGCAGGATCTCTGAGGGCATGACAACGTTCATCCCGTCCAAGAGCCTCAAGCTGCACAGTACCGACCCAGTGTGGTGGACACCAGAGTGCACCGAAGCCACCAAGAGGAAGCGAAATGCATGGAAGCGACTCCGTCTGCATCCAGCGGATGCACAACTCCAACTAGCTTATACCCAAGCCACAGCCACTGCCTCAGCATGCCTTCAGAGAGCTGAAGATACCCATACAGCAGCCATCCGTCGAAGGCTCGCAGCAGGTGGTTTATCCAGTCGTGAATGGTGGTCCACTGTCAAGCGTGCCGGTGGGTGTGGGCGTAGCCATGATATCCCTACCCTCAAGGAGGAAAACGGCGAGGAGCTAACCACCAGTAAGGACAAAGCAGAGAGCTTTGCCCGCTACTTTTCAGCGAAATGCAGCCTTGGTGATGACCTTGATGCCAGCAACCTCCCGTAAGTACGCCCGCGATCTGATGCTTGTCTGAGTACCATCCACTTTAGGCCACGAACGGTATGCCGTGAACTGAGGAAGATTGTCCCGTCCAAAGCCACTGGCTCGGATGGTGTACCAGGACGAGTGTTGAAGCAGTGCTGTGAGGAAATGTGCAGGCCTGTGGCCCAGCTCTTCAGCAAAGCATTCCGCCAAGGCCGGCAACCGTCACTGTGGAAGCTTGCCTCAGTTGTAACTGTGCACAAGAAGGGTTCGAAGTCCGCAATAAAGAACTACCGACCCATATCCCTGCTGCCAATACTGTCAAAGGTCATGGAAGCTATCATCAATCGTAGCCTTATGGGATTCCTTGAGCGGCGGCACATCCTCACCGCTAACCAGTACGGCTTCCGCTCCGGCCTGGGAACGCAGGACCTCCTTACCCTACTACACCATCGTTGGAGTACCGTGGCTGCAGGGGGCGGAGCTGTGCGGGTTGTTGCTGTGGATATTGCTGGAGCGTTCGATCGAGTCTCCCACCCAGGTGTGATCCACAAAGCCCAGCAGTACGGTGTATCCGGCATGCTCTTTGCATGGTTGAGGGACTACCTGCTGGACAGGCGCCTGAGTGTTGTCGTTGGTGGGCAGTCGTCCAGCCCACACCGCATCACAGCCGGCGTTCCGCAAGGTAGCTTGTTGGGACCGACACTGTTCCTCCTCTACACGAACGATGCCGATGACCACCTTCCACCAGGTGTAGATCTGGCCGCTTATGCCGACGACACAACGCTGTTTCAGTGCCTGTCCACCATGGATACCATTGACCACAGCTCGACAATCCTGCAAAATGCTCTCGATGCCCTTGTGGATTGGGGCACCAGCTGGAGAATTGCGTTCGAGCCAGCCAAGTCCCAGGCCATGACTATTGACCATCACCGCCCCGCCTGGGACCTCCCAGCAGTACAGTTTGCGGGTGTCCCCCTGAATGGAGAGAGTAACCTCAAGCTTCTTGGGGTAACCTTGGACAGCCAACTTTCCCACCGCAACCACCTCCGTACCATCGCCATCAGAGCACGCCAGCGTCTCGGGCTCCTGTGGAAGGCCTCGCCGCTCCTGGATTCTCGCAGCCGAGCTACAGTGTACCGTGGGTTTGTAGGCCCAGTAATGGAGTACTGCCCATTGGTCTGGATGGGCGCAGCAGATTGTCACTTGCAGCGACTTGACCAGACGCAGCGCTCAGCCCTTCACTTGATTGGCCCCGGCGCAATGCTGCAAAGCCTGTCTATCCGGCGCATGGTAGCTGCGTGTACGAGCTACTGTGCTCCAATCCTACCAGCCCACTTCGTCAGCTCTTGCCTCCCTCTCAAGCCCCCCGACCAGCCCATGCTCGACCCACTCGTCTCTCTTTCGTCTGTCTCGACATGCATAACTACCAGCTTGAGACAGGGCTACCTGTCAATAGCCGGGAAAGTTGCCGTAGAGATTTCCCCGCCTGTGCTGTCCCTGTATGGAATGCCCTGCCACCCGCCATCCTCAGCCAGCCACCTGACCGGAAACGGCTGCAAAGTTTCAAAGTGTCTGTCTTCCGGCACCTCCGTGCCCAGCAATGGCACTGGGCCACTGACACTTTGTAAGATGTATGCACATCTGCCCACACACTGCTGCATATTGCCATACGCCTCGTGCCCTGCTTACTCTTTTCTCTGGATCTGAATGTGCACCCCTTACGCATTATATAATTATACTTTATTTAGTTCTCTCCCCCTCTCTTGCCCCCAACCCTCCCCGCTCGCGCTCTCTCTCTCTCTCTCTCTCTCTCATTTTTTTAAATACTTTTTTAGTTCTCTTATTTAGTTCTCTTGCTCCCCAACCCTCCCCGCTCTCTCTCTCTCTCTCTCTCTCTCTCTCTCTCTCTCTCTCTCTCTCTCTCTCTCTCTCTCTCTCGTCTCTCTCTCTCTCATTTTTAAAAAAATACTTTATTTAGTTCTCTTATTTAGTTCTCTTGCTCCCCAACCCTCCCCGCTCTTTCTCTCTCTATCTCTCTCTCTCTCTCTCTCCTCTCTCTCTCCTCACTCTCCCTCTCTCTCTCTCTCTCTCTCTCTCTCTCTCTCTCTCTCTCTCTTTCTCTCTCTCTCTCTCTCTCTCTCTCTCTCTCACTCTCTCTCTTTCTCTATATCTCTCTATCTCTCTCTCTCTCACTCTCTCTCTGTCTCTCTCTTTCTCTCTCTCTCTCTCTCTCTCTCTCTCTCTCTCTCTCTCTCTCTTTCTCTCTCTCTCTCTCTCTCTCTCTCTCTCTCTCTCTCTCTCTCTCTCTCTCTCTCTCTCTCTCTCTCTCTCTCTCTCTCTTTCTGTCTAAGTTTCTCTCTCTTTCTCTCTCTGCTATTGGCGCGCCTGGTTGTGATGAAGCCGAGACCCAAGGTCGGCAGAGCATCCCAGACCACGCCACCACTCCCCTTATTCATGGCTCACACACATGACGGGTTTACGTGGCTCTAGTAAAAAAAAAAAAAAAAAAAAAAACATTCGGCGGAGGCCTAGTGGCCAATAAGAGATAATAGTGTAAGAAAGGAGAAAGAGGTTGTTGTTGTTGTTGTAGAAGTTTATTTAACTTCGCACCACAAACAGGCGATTTCGCCTCCTTTGATACATGTGGACGACAGAAGGAATGAGAGAGAGGGGGGGGGGGGGGGGGCAGAAGTACGGAGAGAGGAAGGGTAGAAATAAAATTTAACAAGCAAATCAACCTCAGGGCTACACCAAAGCAAAAACGGAATGGGAACATACTATATACAAAATAGCTTCATACATACTTGTATATTATTGCAAAACACGTTTACTTTTCTTCAGTCCGATATACCACAGAAACACACTAGCCGAAAAGCATTTAAACGGAGCCATGATGCGCTTTTAGCAGGGCACAGAGCTGAAGGTGGCTGGGCTCGGAACGGAGATCAGGCGGGAGCTGGTTCCACAGGACTGCGCCGATGAACTGCATGGTCGTTCGACCTGCAGGACCGTGCCAAAATGGTACTCGAACGAGGTGATGTGCTGCTCCCCGAGTGCGGTCACCAGTAACTCTCACGAAGAAGCTGGTGAAGAGGGAGCTAGCTCGGGAGAACAGACAACGACGGACAAAGATGAGGAGCTTAATGTTAAACATGTCCTCCAGGGTGGTGAGGCGGAGCTGTTCAAAGATCGAGCTCGTGCGCGACCACGGTGGCAGACCAAAGAAGCCGCGGATAGCACACTTGGTTAGACGTGTGAGGGGCTCCATGTTGCCAATTTGAAGTGACTGATAAAAGGCGTTGGAAGCGTACGACAACCTACCCTGGATCATCGACCTGTAAAACAGGATCTTTGACGCCAGGGTGAGGCTTCGGCGGCTCCGCCACAGCGCACCTACTGGCTTCCGCACCTGCTGGATTGTGTGATTGACGTGAGGCTCCCAGGAGAGCTGCCCATCTACCATTACGCCCAGATACCGCGCTTGTTCCACAACTGCAAGGGCTGCATTCCCACATCGAATTCGAATGTTATTTGTGTCAGGGGCTGGGCCTCTTAGGGTAATCAACAGAGCTTGCGTTTTCTTTTGGTTCAGCATTAGTCCGCGGTCCTCCAACCACTGCGACAGGCCAGTGATGGCTGTGCTTAGAGAAGAGCACACTTGTTCGCAACTGCCCGATGCTTCAATTGCAATGTCGTCTGCAAATTCCTGGTTTGTGAACTGCTGGGGCAAGCAGTATCGAAGGTTACGGATGTATAGTGTGAACAGGAGGGGGCCGAGGACGGATCCTTGCGGCACCCCTCGACTGCATGCGACGCATTCCGAGCAATTTCCGCCCACAACTACGCGTTGAAGCCGCTCACTCAGGTAACTAGTGAACCATAGCTGAACAGTACCGCCGACCGCAATGTCGGATAGCTCCTGTGCCAAGATGGTGTGTTTGACACAGTCGAAAGCCTTCGACATATCCACGAATATCACACCTGTGAGTTTGCGCTCATACAGCGCTTTCAGCCAGCGATTGACAGCTAGCACAAGAGCGTCCTCCGTACTGTGGTTCTTCCTGTACGCGAACTGCGAGTCAGGGAGAATACTGTGATCGGTCAGAAAGGATGTAAGCTGAGCTTTGACGATCTTCTCGAGGAGGCGAGAAACGACTTGTAGTAGAGAAATAGGTCGTTACGCAGTAGGCTGACAAGGGTCAAGGCCGCCACCTTTTAATAGCGGCGACACATTAGCAATTTTTAACTGATGGGGAACACACCCCTGACATAGTGAAGTATTGAAAATCATGGTGAGCAAAGGAGCCAGTATTGATGCCGAGTTTCTAAGGACAATACCCCGCAAGTAATCATGTCCAGTCGCTTTTGACACGTCAACGGACTGGAGAAGGGCCGTAATGTCCTCTGTCGAAACAGGCGCGAATTCCGTGAATGCTGGTGCTTCACGTTCGGCTGGTGCGGTGGCGCACAGCGCGTCTGGTTGTCCGGGGTCATGTACAACTTCGCCAAGAGTGCGGGAGAGGATTCCAACAGGTACTTGTGGTGGGCTTGAACTTTTCGCTCGTCCAGTCACCATGTTTATCGTATTCCAGAGCTTCCGTCCATCCTTTCCGGCCGACTGTAGGCGAGCTTGAAAATACTGATCCTTTAGCCTCCGGTCTAGCTTGTTTGTTTGTTTGTTTATTTAGAGTCGAAGAACAAACAGGCAAATTTGCCTAATTACATGATATCGACTAAAAAGGAGAATAAATTATAAAAGGCCAATGAAGGTAATGACACTGAGTAGAGTGGGTAGTAAAGTATTACTTTGTTAAAGCCAGTTAGGCCAGTAAAGGAAATAATAGTACAGCGGGCAGTGGCATTACTGAAAAGCAGCATGTGCTGGGAGGGATCGCATGAATCGGTGGTACTGTGGGATTTTCCTGATGTCGGGCTGGAGCCTGTTCCACAGTGATACACATTGGAATGAGGCAGAATGTGTGCCAGCGGATGTCTTAGTGACTGGAAATTTAAGTGCTCGATTTCCCTGACTACGTGTAGCACGGCCGGCATTAGGAGGACTGAACATATCGGTAAGCAATGTGCTGCATTTACCCTGAAGGCAGCGCCAAGTGTAGCCAAGCAGCTTGTGGCAGTACATAACTTCTAGCGAGTGCAATCGCAATTGGCAATACAGCGGCGCAGATGGTGATGCAAATGGAGCGTTGTAAACACAGCGGACTGCGCGCTTGAGTAGCCGCTCTAGGCGCTCGAGCTGATGTGAGGTGAGGCCAGCAGAGAAACAGTTGCTAGCATACAGGAAGTCAGGAAGGATCAGGGACTTCAGGTATGTGATGCGGCACGGGAGGGGCATGCAGCGCCTGTTTCTAAACAGGACAGCTATTTTACAGGCAGCTCGCTTGGCGATCTGGTTGACCATTGTGGTCCACTTTAGATCTTGGTCCATGTGGACACCAAGATACTTTGCGGATTCTACTTGTGCCAGCTGAACTCCAGAGCACATAACGCTGACACGAGGATTCACAGAACGATGGGCAGGGATGAACAAAATCTGGGTTTTACTCTCGTTTAGTACCAGGTTCCTGCTGGCAAGCCATCTGGCCAGGTGTGTAACTGCAGAAGACATATTGCGTTCCAGCTGATGTTTGTCCCTGCTACTAATATAGAGCATGATGTCATCTGCGAACTGAACTGTCCGCACACCATACGGTTGCACTTCAGCTGCCACACCACGGACATAGAGGACAAACAGCAGAGGACCAAGTACGGAACCCTGGGGCACACCACTGCTGGGCTGGAATACCTTGCTGTGCTGGTTCCCAATGACAACTCTTTGCTGCCGGTCACTTAAGTAGTCTGCCAGCCAATTCAGCGCACTTCCACCAACACCAATACTGAAGAGGTCGCGGATGAGGGTGCCATGTTGAACCTTGTCGAATGCCTTCGACATGTCAACAAAGGCGGCGCAAGTTGATAGTCCGGAGTCTTTGGCATTGGCAAAGGCCTCTGATGCCATCACAACAGCATCCTCTGTTGAGTGCTGTTTCCGGAATCCGAACTGGCAATCTGGGTAGAGGCTGTGGGTGGTCAAGAATTCAGTGAGTTGCGAATGTACGATGCGCTCAAGGATCTTTGAGATAATCGGCAACAGAGAAACAGGCCTGAAATTGGTGGCCTTAGTAGGGTCGCCGCTCTTGTACACAGGGGTGATATTTGCAAGTTTCATGGATAGTGGAAATCTCCCTTCGGAAAGTGACTTGTTGAAGATGAGAGTTACTGATGGAGCTAAGAGGTCAGAGCATGCTGCTAGTACAAGAGCAGGTACGCCATCACTGCCCGTTGACTTTGTCGTATCTACACTGCTGAGCAACTTGCGTACACATGCGATGGATACTGGCTTGAAACAGCAGAGATCAGTACTTGCATGCGGACCAGAGGGGATGGACAGCACCTTTGGGCGAGTCGCATCGGTGACGATGTCCGCAAACACTTGGCCGATTTCATCCGGGGGGCATTGAGGAGCAGTGTGGGTCCGTGTTCTGCCTGATACCTGGTTAATCACTCTCCATGTTTGTCTTGGCTGACCTTCCGCATTGGCAAACTGATCCTGATAGTAGCAGGCCTTGAGTCGTCGGTTAAGCTGGTTCACATCACGTCTGGTCTGGCGGAAAGCTTCATGGTCCACAGGGTTGCAGGTGCGTAGCCATTTGCGGTGGGCCCGGTTTCGACTAGATATTGTGGCCAGCAGGTTTGCATCCATCCAAGGAACATGTTTGCGTGTTTTGGTGCGGCGGGTCCTCAAAGGAGCATGTTTGTCTAGGATATCCAGGAACTTCTGCAGCCATCGAGTCCACATCTCATCACACGATCCATCCAAGGAGCACAAGTTTGCAGCCACGAGGTCATTGCGAAACATTTCCATGTTGATGCCTCGGAGGTGCCGAGTCTGCGGTTGAGCACTCTGGGGTGCACAGTCAGCAGTGGTTGCCAGGGTAGAGATGACAGCCGAATGGTCACTAAATGATACTGGGGAGACAATGGTTGGGGCTCTGCACAGCAACGTACTAAATACTAAGTCCAGGGTGGTTTGTGATCCCGTAATTCCGATTCTTGTGGCCTGACTCACACTTTGTGACAGTCCGAGGGTATTCGCGATGTCAGATAGATAGGAGAGTTGACCACTCTGGCAGCTATAGTCAACATTGAAGTCACCACAGATTATGACATCCTTTGGCTCCCTCATCGCACGAGTGAACGTCGCTTCCAGGGCCTGCCAGTAAGACACTCGCATATGAGGTGGCCGATACAGACAGGCAATGAGACAAGGCTTCGGCTGGGCCTTCACCTCTACCCAGCAGCACTCAATATCCTGTGTGGCAAGATCTGGCCGGGGGTGGCATTTCAGTCCGACATCAGTGTATATACACACACCACCACCCAAGTTCCCGCAACGGTCTAGGCGATGTAGGGTGTAACCTGGTATGGACATTTCTGCTGTTGTAATTGTACCATCGAGCCAAGTTTCTGAGACAGCTATTACATTGGGCACACAAGTAGAGGCCAGTTGCATTAGATCCTGCAGCTTCTGGCGGAGGCTGCAGATGTTCAGGGACAGTACTTTCAACGTGGAATGTGAACTAGTCATGATCTAATAGATTGTTGGTGGTCTTTTCGCATCTCGTTAGCTGGCATGATAGTTGCATCAAACCTGGTCTCGGTCACAACAGCGATGTCTACATTGTGGTGTGTGACAGTGTGGACAAATTCTCCGAATTTGTTTGCTAAGCTAAAAGCATTAGTCACCAGGAGGCGCAGTGACTGGGTCGAGGAGGTAGGTGGTGCTGTGGGTGTTACATTATAGTTATAGTTCTGCATTTTTTTGTTTTTTTTGTTTGTCAAGTCACGATTAGGCTCTGGCAAGCGGACTAAATCGTGAGCCTGGAGCTAGATTTGTTGGTTTCCGGGAATCCTTCTTCTTCCCCCCAGTTGCCAACTCTGGTGAGGACTCAGTGCTGGCATTCCTACCTCGTCGTTCAGGCGTGAACCAAGTGTGGATCGCTTCGGTGTTGATGTTTGATGCCACTTCTGATAGGAGTCGCTCTGTCCGTTCTAGATCTCGCTCTGCAATGTCTACTTCGACGTCCGCGAGGGGAGTTCTGGGGTGTGCTGTCATGCTTGACAGCGATCCCTGTGCGGACGACATGTCTGGCTCAGTATCTGTCAGGTTGTTCAGCGCTGAAGTAACCTCAGTAGTCCCCTCATCGACTTTCGTAGTTTTCAAATTCAAATCCGTTTCGAGCACTTCAGTGCTGACTGCGGGTTCTCCAACATTTGACCCCACAGGAGTTGCACTCGTACGACATCCAGTACTCGAGAGAGTACTCGGGCTGGTGCTGGGCCTTCTGCTGGAGCGTGCCGAGTCTGGCGACTCGTTTTGGACTCCGGTCTGTACGGTAAGTTCACCAGGTTGCCCTCCGACAGTTGCAGTTGCGCTTGTTCTGGTGTGCGCGGTTCGCTTGGCGTATGTCGTTCCTGTGGCGAGTTTGCAATCTGCAGCGATGTGTCCCGGTTGTGAGCATTTACGACAGGTTGCAGGCTGGCCTTCGTAGCGTACACGAAACAAGTTGTTCGTAGATGTTTTCACATACGACGGAATCTGCATGTTGGGGCGAAGAGAGAATGTGGCGAAGCGGATACCAGTGGCAATGGCGAGCCCTGACTTCGTCTTGACAAATCCATGGCGAAGAGGCCCAACGGCCGATCCAAAGACACCCAGGCTTTCGATAATAACGTCGTCCTGGACCCAGATAGGCACATCGTGAATTTGGATTTCCACGGAATCAGGCACCAGTTGAGTGACGCGCACTTCCACTGACATGAGATGGAAACCGTTTCGGCAAAGTCGTGTCAGAGTGTCTCGGGAATGAAACGTGGCCTTGCAGCTCAATTTACTGGTCAGCTGCACGGATATCAGGTCGGAGTAGCCATGTTCAATCAGGGCCTCAGCAACTTCGAGGGTTTTCGTGTGCAGTGGAACGTGGAAAGTCCCCGTGTTCCTCTTTAGAACTTTCGGAGAGACCGAATTCCAACTGCGATTTTCGCCGGACGTGGGCATTTGGAACGCTCTAACTATCTACTACCTAATTTTAAACTATCCAGCCCCTACCCTGCTCCAGACCGGCCTGCTGCCGGCTGGCTCCTACAAAACCTGCGAAAAACTACGGAGCTCAAAAAAAAGCTAACTGCACTATTGAGCGACTCTGACTCACGCTGCTACCTTGGGCGCGGCTGCGCGGAGACTTTGGTGTTGCTCTCGCAGGCGGACATCGTTTGGAGAGCGTGAAAGAAGTCCGTGGGCCTTGTTTCGTTGACGCACAGCAGATACAAGTTCAGGATACAACCATGGGCAAGGTCGGCGCCTCGGCTTACGAGGAGGTTGTAAGGAGGCGTGACAATCTAGAGCAGTAAAAAACCTTTGCTTACCATTCGCTTATCATTGCATCAACATCATTCGACTTGCTGAAAATCTCAAGATTGCAGTCCTGCAAGTCAGCGTTAAAAGTTCACTGTACAGTGTACAGCGTGCGTCGTACAAGTATGACGGTCGTGGGGCATGCAACTCACGTGCGTCGTACTAGTACGACGCTCGCGCTGAAGGGGTTAAGCGACCAGCCCATGGTGCAAGCGAAATCAGTGGTTAAAGCCAGGTGGTCTTTAGAACCAGGTCCCACAGCGTCTGTGTAAAAGTGTCGGTGCATGGAAAAGCGGTTGTGAAGAGCACATGGTCGCTAAACCAAGAGGTCGCTTACACCAGGTTTTCCAGTCCTTGGAAAGAAAGTAATTTACACTTACTATAACATATCGGCACTGAGCTCAATGTACCATCACCGTTGCATGTAGCTGAGGAATTCCCCCACAGAAAGTATGTATGCTCACATGTAAACAGAACAGTAGCACCATATTGAACGAGTGAAGCATTACTCATACCATTTTGTATAACTGGTACACTGCAATTGAGAACTGTACATAAGGTCAACAGAGAAGAAGAACAAGAAAATGAAATTAATTATCCCCATTCCAATCTCGGCCTTAGATTTTACGACTTCGGCGATATTAGTCATTCCTCGTAAACTCCAGATGGCAGTCTTGAGTCAGTCAAGTGGCAAGGTCGGCCAGAAGTATGTGTTCCTCTTTGGAACAACCAACTTCGTGTCCAATCTCGGCGTTAGAACATTTTCGGCTCGTATTCTGATGCACTGCCAACTGGTTGCTGCGCTTTCATTCACCTTCAAGTTGACCTACCTTCCAACAACAAGCCCATTCTTCCACCTCCAGCCAACCCCCTCACCAGTGGGTGGTCGATCCACTAGGTTAGCCACAGAGATGGCCAACCGGCACCTGCTCCAACTCAAGTCAAAGTTGCCCGTGAGCTCTCGTAGCAGCCTCCAGGGTTACTACCAAGACTGCAGAAAAGCAACAAGATGTTTTTTCAAATCAGTTAGAGTATTTGCAAAGATCCTAGTGATTATCAAGAATCCAGTCCCTGAATATGTTTGCTTGCCTCTGTGTGCTTCCGCACACTGGTTCTGCTGCACGGTGCTTACCATCATATCGACAAGAGATATCACTAGCCATTGGTTTAGGCTCCATTTGATCATTTTGTCGAGGAAGGCATGCTAAACAAATGGGCAAAGAATAGAAGAAGGTTGTTTATCCAATAATCAAATTTGTTATTTTTGACAGAATTCAGGGTGTTTCAATAAGTGACTTTTTTGCACTGAGTTTAATTTTAAGCTAGCCACGTGCAGGGAGCATGTAATTCATGAGAGGTTCACATCCACTGAATCCCTGAGCCCCCTGAGCCCCCTGGGTGCCTCCGATCACTTAATCGTCCTCGGCAGGCTCTCCATAGCTAAAGACATAGCACAGTCTCGAGAGTCCACATCTGACACTGCACCGCCTCGCTTCAGCCATCACTTGCTCACTCAATCGCAATGGGAAGGCGTCAATGCTGAAATTGCCGCAACTCACTGGAGTGACCTTTTATGCGGCCTTGATATTGATACAGCCGTTTCTTACTTCTCGTCTGTCCTCGAATCGTCTCGCTCACTCTGCTCTTCTCACTGCGATCACCAGTCAACCACCAGAAACCGAAGCCGCCCTTCACGCCAGGATCCACCATGGATGACACCAGTGCTCAGGGCAGGCATTAAGAGAAAGCATGACCTCTACAGCATCTATAAAAAATACCCTACCCCGTCCAATGCAACGCAGTACAAACGTCAGCGGAATATAGCAAAAACGTTATCATGTGTAGCCCATAAAGAATACATCCTGTCCATTACTACTTCTCTTACCGACAGCCAGCGTCCATCACTTCACTCATTTATAAGAACTCTTCGTAAATCAGCATCGTCATTGGGCTCTAGTCCAACAGCAATCACACGGTCTGACCAAAGTTCCGCCACTGCGCCTCTTGATATTGCGGATGCTCTGAATGAGCAGTTTACCAGCTTCTGCGTTAAGGATAGACCTGAATGGTTAGTTCCTCCTATCCACCAAATGCCTGTGGAGTCAACGTTTACATCGCTGACGATTTCATCCCGTACTGTAACCAGATACATACGCAGTCTCCCCAATAAGAAGTCTCCTGGTTACGATGGTATACCAAACGAAATCCTGAAACATCTCCAAGACAGCCTAGCATATCCGTTATCGCTGCTCTTTAACATCTCTCTGTCGTCTGGAATCTTTCCCTCCGCATGGAAATACGCGTTAGTGGTCCCAATTTATAAGCGCAAAGGCTGCCGGTCGGATGCAACGAACTACAGACCCATCTCCCTACTGTGCTGTATTTCAAAGCTGTTTGAGCGCATTGTGTACGATCAGCTATATCGACACTTGTCCCCGTACTTGCATACCATGCAGTCTGGTTTCCGGCGAGGGGACTCCACAGCTCTGCACCTAGTCCACCTAATTCAAAACATCATGCAGTCCCAACATTTGAAAGAACATACTGGCATGTGCTTCTTTGACCTGGCGAAAGTCTTTGACACTGTTTGGCATAGAGTATGGGTGAAACGATTAGTTCGAATATTCGAGTATTCGTTCGAAAATTTCAAACGAGCGAGTATTCGAAATTTTGCACTCGATGGTTTTTTTAAATTTTAAATAATATTTTTTTAGTACTGTATTGGCATTCTATTTTTCAAAAACTCTGGTTGTACCGCTCGTCCACTGGTATGTATGCATTATGCATGCCTTAGAGTCAGTATTTTATGACTTGGACGATGCGATCACCACGGCGAGTCACGTTAGTTAACGTTCTGAGATATGAAAATACTGATGAAAATCGTTACTTTACACTCTGTACAAGACGTTGGCGACTCTTTTTCTATGTTCACAGGTAATTTCTTCCGGTCGAGAACTCACAAATCTAGCGCTTTTGAATTTTGATATAAAATACTCGAAATAATCGGATACTCGATCGAATATTATGAATAAGTGATCGATTGGTCAAAATAGATACTCGTTTCACCCCTAGCATAGAGGCCTGATTGCCAAGTTGGGTGCCTATGGCATTGGTGGCAACCTGCTTTGTTTCTTTGAAAGCTACCTAACTGACAGGTTACAGGCTGTACGTGTCGGCAACACCCTCTCGTCTCCCCAGGCAATTAATTCTGGTGTGCCACAGGGGTCAATCCTGGGGCCACTATTCTTTTTAGTCTACGTCAATGATCTACCGATGTCTGTCCCTAATGTTTCACTGTTCGCCGATGACACCACAGTTTCCGCTTCAAGTAGTTGCAAGCAATTGTTAGTCAATGACCTCCAGAAAAAGATAAACTCCACCATTTCTTGGATGTCGACTTGGAAGCTGAGACCGAACACTAGTAAGACCAAAGTGATGTTCTTCTGTAGCGGTGCTAGTGATCAGTTCTGTAATGTGTCTTTATCATGTCCTGGCAGCTCATCGACCATAGAAATTGTCCATGAACATAAGCACCTTGGTATAATTATTGACGACTGTCTAACATGGGCTCCTCATGTAGACTATATTTGCAAGAAAACTAGTAGTGTTCTCGGCATACTATATCCTCATCGTTCTCTTTTGCCAAATACATGCCGTTCTATGTTTTATCACTCGTATCTATTACCTATTTTCCAGTATGCATGTCAGTCTTGGTGTAGTCTAAGTCAACATCTTGTGAACAAACTTGAAATCCAACATAAATCTCTTCTTAAAATATTGTTTAACAAGCAGCGTATATTTCCTAGTCTTGAGCTCTATTGTATCAGCAATACTCAGCCACTTCAAGATAATCGCAAACAGCAGCTTTGCGTTTTGATCCACAGAATTCGCCTAGGTAAAATTCCCATTCATCTCTCCGTATTCAATTGGTTTTCTCTGTCCCGGCCCACTCGTAATAGTGTCTCACTTCCCCGTGCTAATTCAGCCGCATTTACCAACTCTCCTCTGTTTTTGTCCTACAGCCTTTGGCTGCAACTTCCCCAGCTTGTTAAGACATCAAAATGTCTTTCCAGCTTTAAAAATGCACTCCGATCGCATAATGTAGTACGATAGAATCTCATTGCTGGATTCTTGTCTATCCTTCTTTCTTCCCTTTTTCTATATTCCTTTCTTTTCTTTTCTTGCCGTGGTTGGCTATCACCCCTCTCTCGCACTTTGCGTGCCAATTGGTCATGAACAACGAGTTGAGTGATATAAATAAAATAAATAAATGGAGAAATCCCGCAATCATGGCCAGTCACTGCGAAAAAGTTCGACGCTTCCCGTGACTGAAATGTAGAGCGAGATATCTCTGAAACGCGACATCGTAGCTCTTCGGCGAGTGTTGCATTAGAAAACTGAGCTCTTCGGCTTCTTAGAAATCCGTCCAGTTTTGATTGAGTTACGAGCATTTAATTTTAAGCTAGCCAAATGCAGGGAGCATGTAATCCAAGAGGAAATCCCGCAATCATGGTCAGTCACTGCGAAAAAGTTCTACTTTTCCCGCGACTGAAATGTAGAGCGAGATATCTCTGAAACGCGACATCGTAGCTCTTCGGCGATTGTTGCATAAGAAAACTGAGCTCTTCGGCTTCTTAAAAATCCGTCCAGTTTTGTTTGAGTTATGAGCGTTTTAGTCAATCAACGGTATACCAGATTTGAATGTAAGGGCTCCATAGGGGTTAAAGGGCAACGGTATCGACGTTTCAAGTAGGGTCCAGAATAAAGAGAATTTGATATTGGTTTGAATGGCATATCTCTCGCTTCCGTATGATAAGCCAAACTTGCCAAATCGCCAATTGTATGCTCACGTTGCCCTAGCGTTCATGCACCACGCCGATCGAACCGTTAAATAAATTAGTTGACGTGAGAAGTGCTGTACTTATTTGAGTGTGTACAAGTTGCCTGTAAATGAATTGCCCTCATTTTAGCTTCACGAGGCGTCCTTCACAATTTTTAAGACCCGCACACACACCCGCACAAAGACACACAACCCTTACTAAAGAAAATGAAGACCGACTTACGTATTTCACACACAACACGCAAAAGCTGCGCTAGGCCACTTTCTTGGCCGTTGGAGTTACGTGCTACATTTCCTTTTGGCAATCCTCTCCATGCAATGGCGTGTATGCTGGTTAAACCAACCGAGCACAAAGCGTGGAACGACGCTTCAGAGAGGATTGTACCATTGTGCCTGCTACACAGTGCTTGAGCAGAAGTGTAATTCAATTTGAGGCCAGGAGTTGATATTCTAGTTATGCTACCAGATGCTCTGCAAATTCTGTTGCCAATCAGCTCTGCAGTGACATAAACACACACACACAAACACACCCATACACACACACACACACAAACACACACGAACACACACCCGCACACACACCCGCACAAACACACACACACACACAACCCCTCCACCCCCCCCCCCCCCACACACACACAACGAAACCAACAGGTAGCAGTCATATAATATTAATTATGGCAGCCAGTTGAACTCACTGCCATCGTGGTTAACACCTTGGAGAAAAATTAAAAAGAATGGCTAATGAAAATAGAATCTGATGCTTGTCTATGTGTAGAGGCCCTTAGAGACGGTCCAGGCCTGTCGCACCGACTTTGGAGGTGGGGCGGCCATGGAAGGGGGGGTCCGGAGGTCCTCCCCCGGGAAAATTTCAAAAATTGAAGCCAATTGCAAGCATTTCCAGGTATTTGGTTCCATTTCAGTGTACGGTAACTACAATGAAGTCTTTTTGATTCTGCAACAAACGAAAAAGACGCTACGATCGGGGAGAAACATTACCCTCCCCGGGAAAAATTCAAAAATTGAAGCCAATTGCAAGCATTTCCAGGCATTTGGTGCCATTTCAGTGTAACTGCAATTGTTGTGAAACGACAAGTTCTCGAGAGTGAAAGGCCTTCTCGCTTGTGACATTGTGTTCGTTTCAATGCAGCTGTATCCCGACTCCGCCATATCGCTGATGTTTACGACGAGGCATACGCTACAGGCGCTATGTGCGGTTTGCTGTGTGCGCTGTAGTCGTATGTTGTATGTGTATGCTTTTCTCATATACGCTTTCATTTTCACGTTATAACTACCTGGTGGTTTTAGTGTTAGTTATTCAGTTGTTCATACATTCATTGTTCATTAGTATTAGTCGATGGAAGTGAGATATACTGTTGAGAATAAATAGTTGTCCTCGTGCCGTGTGGGGTCATTCGTTCCTGACACTTTAGAGAACCAGAGGGTTCACAACATTTGGCGACCACGCCAGGATACGAAGCGAGCATGGCACAGGAACTATGGATCATTGAAGCCAGCTTTATCGCCAACGGAATTCGGTATGGATTTGAAGGCGATAGGGTGAGAGAATACGTGGAGAAGAGGCTCCGACAGAGCGAGGAGTTTGAAGAGCGCAGTGCTAGACGGCAAGAGTGTGCGCTCCGCGCAGAGTTTAACGAAAAGCTCAAGAAGATGGCCGAGCGCATCGCCATCAGTACATATTATGAGGAAGCAAAGCGAGATTTGCTTGCCTCGCCCGGAAGGACGCCGGACAAGGTGTGTAAGACTTTGCTTACAGACAAGCAGCGGTCAGAAGAGTGGTTGAAGCCAGTGGGAGGATCAGATCCAAGGCCCACTGCGTCGGTACAGAGCGTGGCAACATCGGTCGGAGACGCTCAGAAGCAGCTGGAGTCTCGGCCAAACCATGTATAAGCACAAGACGTAGACGCGCAAGACGTAGAAGCGCAAGACGTAGAAGCGCAAGACGTAGAGGCGCAAGACGTAGAGGCGCAAGACGTAGAGGCGCAAGACGTAGAGGCGCAAGACGTAGAGGCGCAAGACGTAGAGGCGCAAGACGTAGAGCCGCAAGACGTAGAGGCGCAAGACGTAGAGGCGCAAGATGTAGAGGCGCAAGACGTAGAGGCGCAAGACGTAGAGGCGCAAGAGTTGGAGGCGCAAGAGTGGGAGGCGGAAGAGTTGGAGGCGCAAGAGTTGGAGGCGCAAGAGTTGGAGGCGCAAGAGTTGGAGGCGCAAGAGTTGGAGGCGCAAGAGTTGGAGGCGCAAGAGTTGGAGGCGCAAGAGTTGGAGGCGCAAGAGTTGGAGGCGCAAGAGCTGGAGGCGCAAGAGTTGGAGGCGCAAGAGTTAGAGGTGCAAGACTTAGAAACGCAAGGCGTAGAAGCCGAGAAAATGAGGAGGGCGATACTGGTTAGCACGGAAGAAGTAAGCAGCGAGACTGTGTGGAACACAGAGATCCGATGTGTGTCCTCGGATTCCGCGCCCGCCCCGGGTCGAAGCAGTGTACCGGTGACCGTGTCGTGTGTGACAGCCCACATCGTCGAGCTTTATGACATTATCTGTTGTGTGTTGTCTGGTCCAGCGTCCGCCCCATGTCGAAGTGGATCGGTGACAGTGTCGTGTGCAACGGCCCACCACGGCAAGCTTCGCTAAATCGAGTTGGCCGAAGTGGTGGGCATTAGTGATATTCTACCATGGCCACCACTGCAGCAGAAGATGACACAGGCGCTATGTGCGGTTTGCTGTGTGCGCTGTAGTTGAATGTTGTATGTGTATGCTTTTCTCATATACGCTGTCATTTTCACGTTATAACTACCTGGTGGTTTTAGTGTTATTTTCAGTTGTTCATACATTCATTGTTCATTGGTATTAGTCGATGGAAGTGAGATATACTGTTGAGAATAAATAGTTGTCCTTGTGCCGTGTGGGGTTGTTCAATCCTGACACTTTAGAGAACCAGAGGCTTCACAACAGCAATGAAAGACTTTTTTCTGCAACAAACCACGATCGGCACACTGGTTCTGCTGCACTGTGCTTACCATCATATCGACAAGAGATATCACTAGCCATTGGTTTAGACTCCATTTGATCACTTCGTCGAGGAAGGCATGCTAAACAAAATGGGCAAAGAATAGAAGTAGGTTGTTTATCCAATAATCAAATTTGTTATTTTTGACAGAATTCATGGTGTTTCAATAAGTGACATTTTTGCACTGAGTTTAATTTTAAGCTAGCCACGTGCAGGCAGCATGTAATTCAAGGAGAAATACCGCAATCATGGCCAGTCACTGCGAAAAGTTCGACTTTTCCCGTGACTGAAATGTAGAGCGAGATATTTCTGAAACGCGACATCGTAGGTCTTCGGCGATTGTTGCATTAGAAAACTGAGCTCTTCGGTTTCTTAGAAATCCGTTCAGTTTTGAGTGAGTTACGAGCGTTTTAGTTATTCGACGGTATACCAGATTTGAATGTAAGGGCTCCATAGGGGTTAAAGGGCAACGGTATCGACGTTTCAAGTAGGGTCCAGAATAAAGAGAATTTGATATTGGTTTGAATGGCAAATATCTCGCTTCCGTATGATAAGCCAAACTTGCCAAATGGCCAATTGTATGCTCACGTTGCTGTAGCTTTCATGCACCAAGCCATGTGTTAAACCCTCATTCATGTTGACTTTTTCGTACATTCCCAGTATATTGGGGTCCGTTCGGTCCCCAACCATATTTCGCTGAGTATCCATGAGCTCAGACCGTATTTAAGAGTTTTTGTTCTTGTGTTCCTCTTCACGTATATCACTGCTGAAAGCAAACCACGTTTTTCAGCAGAAAGGTGGAGTATGACGTGAAGGAGACCTGAAACCAGCAATTGAGTCTTTCCGATTATATCGCGGAAAAGTAGAGGAATGTGGACCAACACGAATAATGTTTGTGTTGGCACACACAGATGTTTTCTTCTCTGACACACATACACGAACTGCGTTGTTTTTATGGAACTGGAGCTAGATATTTTGGCAACTGCTGCTCAAACAGGCTAAATAAATGGACACGAATGCGGATTCCATTCGCACCCCGGACACGTATGTTTGATTCTCCAAATAGTTTGAAGAATATACTGGGTTGTATAGTCCCTTATGATGCTCTGGTAGACCATTCACTAGCTGGAAGCAAAATATTCCCCTGGACACCCGACATATCGCAGATTGTACAGAACAATGCAGTGTGCTCAACGATTGATGAAAACGTAATATGCAAGGAAGGCCCTGACCTTGTTTGTGGTCACAGTGGGCACCTTCGGCAACTGACTTGTCCTGGAGCAGCACCAGGTGTAGAAAGCTCTGGAAATCTAAGCAATATCAAAGCTCCCTGGCTTTCGTGACATGTGTCAACGCAACACTGAATACGAGCATTCACAAAATCGGTATCGAGCTGCCCCAAGAAAATGAGATGCCTGGATGCCTTCTCATTGGTGATGCAGGCAGGCCTGTTGGACAACTCGATGATATATCCTGCAGGCTACATCTTATGGGTAGAAAAATTGCCCCGGGAGGCACCGTTGCGTCTTTCGCTTTGCGGTGTATGTTGTACACAATTTGTCGAGGTTATCTTAGGCACTCCTGCTGTTCAAGTGGAAGAGGATTTCAGGGTTCTGATTTGGTCCCGAAATATCCATGTTAGAATGAATTGAGGAGAGCGAAGCCATAGGTGATCAACAACATACCACCTATTGTACCTGACTACGATATAGGTTTCTGGGGTCCAAATGGACCCAATGCATGATTTCCGAAATAAAATTTAAACCAATCAAGAACTTCTAACCCAGACAATTTGATTTTCTCTCATATAGTTTTTGAGGAATACCTGTAATTTCATCCTGATATCATGAAAGAAAATAAAGATATACCAAAAACCAGACCCCTGGGGTCCGTTTGGAGCCCACAACCTCGGAATGAGGGTTAAGTTGCCCGGTATTTTGGAAAGTCGAATATGATGGATAAGACATCATGATTCGTGGTCTTTCTAGGAGAGGTCTGGTCGAGGGTAACATAATACATTATAGAGAGCGATCCTAGAAAGGGACTTGGGCAACCTTTGCGTGCTGAGTACGAGTTAACTCGCGCTTTATGCATGACCTGATCCACTAAGTAAAATACATTATCGTGTCCGTTCCCTTCGGGAACAGACACGATCCCAAAGGGAACGGACAAAGGCCGCTAACACCCGATAAACCCTAGCGGCAGATGCAGCGCCTAACGGTGGGGGTGAGTGGATACGTCTCACAACCACTGCCACAAGTGCCGAAAACGACCCCATTAGCTGCATCCATGTACCCCTTAAGGTTTCTGGGGTCCAAACGGACCCAATGCATGATTTCCGAAATAAAATTTAAACCAATCAAGAACTTCTAACCCAGACAATTTGATTTTCTCTCATATAGTTTTTGAGGAATACCTGTAATTTCATCCTGATATCATGAAAGAAAATAAAGATATACCAAAAACCAGACCCCTGGGGTCCGTTTGGAGCCCACAACCTCGGAATGAGGGTTAAGTTGCCCGGTATTTTGGAAAGTCAAATATGATGGATAAGACATCATGATTCGTGGTCTTTCTAGGAGAGGTCTGGTCGAGGGTAACATAATACATTATAGAGAGCGATCCTAGAAAGGGACTTGGGCATATGATGAAGAACCTTAACCTTTGCGTGCTGAGTACGAGTTAACTCGCGCTTTATGCATGACCTGATCCACTAAGTAAAATACATTATCGTGTCCGTTCCCTTCGGGAACAGACACGATCCCAAAGGGAACGGACAAAGGCCGCTAACACCCGATAAACCCTAGCGGCAGATGCAGCGCCTAACGGTGGGGGTGAGTGGATACGTCTCACAACCACTGCCACAAGTGCCGAAAACGACCCCATTAGCTGCATCCATGTACCCCTTGTGCCTGGCCACAAGTTCCCAGTTGACACAGTGGGTTGGTCAAAGACCATGATTGAGATACGAGAGGTACCTGGTTAAGTCCTGCCTGGGAGCGGTTTTTCCAGCCATGCTGCTACCCTGATCCACTACGTACGAGTAAACTAGCAAAAAATTTGTGCGATATATCGCAGTGCATAGACCAGTGTACAAACTTTCGTAACTTCATCAAACATAAATGCATAGCGACATTCAATCCACCGTTGGAAAGTACTTGACCTCATTTTTCCGGGGTATAACGTTCTTCGCGATAGGAAGAGAATTCATTGAGCGGCAACAAGATGAACACGGAAATAACGGGACAAAGGGAACGCGACTTTTTTTGTTCCTGACTTCGTTTTTTTTAGGAGCGTGCCAGGATATTTCCCATTGGCACGGCGCATGCGTGGTGGACATCCACTGAAGCTCATCAATCTCAGCTTTGCATCGCAGTTTTAATTGTGAAAATAGGAGGATATCAGTTTGAAAGGCTTTTGCTCTTGCTCTTGCTCTTGCTTGCATACGAGCGGCAACAACACGAACATGGAAATCACGGGCCAAAGGGAACGTGAATTTTTTGTTCATGACTTCGTTTTTTGTAGAGCGTGCCAGGGTATTCTCCTTTGGCACGGCGCATGCGTGATCGACATCCACTGAAGCGCGTGGATCTCAGCTTTGCTGTGCAGTTTGACTTGTGAAAATCGGAGGATATCAGTTTGAAAGGCGTTTCTCTTGCTTGCATACGATCAGTCAAACTCGCCAAATCGGCAATGGTATGCTGTCGTTGCCATAGCGACAGATGCAGTGATGACATACTTTCGGCTTAGCTCCCCCAGATTGCAGGTCGATCCCTGCAGAATTTAGTCATTTTCAATTGGTCTATTGTATTAACGAAGTGAAAGAAGGGCTGTGTTCAATGCTGTTAGCGAACTGTTTGTCAGGCCACGGTCACCCGAGCTCGATTCCGCCATTCAGCCAAAAAATCACTTGTTTATGTCACTATTACCATGGAAATGGCTGAACGGCGACTTTCTGCTGTTTTTCTGCTTGTTTGAGCCACAGCTTTTACAAGCTGCTGAAGGGCGGAATTAAAAAAAGATTTTGAAATCACTTGGAGCACACGATGTAGTGGACAGGAGGTCGACAAACTGATATCGATGTTCTCTCTTGTTTCTACGTGTATACCTTCGCCTTGGCTGTGGTTTTGACAGTGTCTGACTATCCAACAGTTCAGTTTGTTTTTCTCCAAGGACCATGGATCCCTGGACTGCAACTCTAGAGGGTAGATTGGTGGAGCTATGGTTCGAGGCAAAAACAAGGCCCCAAAGCAACAACTGAATTCCCGAAGAAAGGTACGAAGAAGAGAATTGATTGCGACAGATTTGAAGAACAGCATTGGCGGAGCAGAAAGCTCAACATCAGGAAACAAAATCACATGAATCATCGCGTCCATGCAAACCGAACAAATAATGGCGATTTTTCGTGACTTTACCGTACACAGTGAAGTGGTGCGAAATTTGAAACTTGAAAAAGAGTCCAAAAAAGGCACCTCAACTGGGGTTCAAACCGCGCAATGTACTGTCTCAGGCGGAGTCAAATGGCCTGGATTTTCATGGTTTTCCTAATTCAGTACTGGCAAAACTTGGCCAAAATCCTATTCTTGTTAGGCATTGTTTTTGGGAGAAATACATATCAGAAACACAATGGAAAGAGGATTCCACAAGGGATTGCAGAGCACGAATTCTAAGAAAACTGAAAGATTAACCCACTTATGGCAATAACCTAGAAGTCCATCTTTTTATGAATCGACTATAGGCCTCAAGTGTATTCTTTTTATGCGCTTCTTCTTCAAATTTTCAGTATTTCACAAAAGTACCAAAGTACGCAGACGATCTGCTTTTATGAGGGAGCGCATTCAATCGTGATTTTCAGGCCAAAGAACTGATGTGCAGCACATGGGTTTTTCGATGGTAGGTGATTCCGTCGGTTTTCAGCAGAAGTTTGCAATTACTTCCGAGTGTGGTACGGTAAACGATCATGGTTTACAGAGAGAAAAACGAATGTGTCAAATTCAACGGATTCGTCCTATTTACGGTAAAGGGTATTAAAACCACATTATCAGCTCTTTTTTGAGCTGGCTTGTGTAAGGAAAAGAAGTCTCTCTTCTAAAGAGACTGAAGGTGGACTTACGAAATTCGCACACTACGAGGAAATGGCGAGACAGGTCTACTCTGATACCAAATGTAGTCAACGCTGTGATATTCTTGTCAGGTAATCCTCTCCACGCCACTCTGACAGCGTCTGTCAAGCCATTTGCGCATCCATCCTGGAACGATGCTTCAGAGAGAATTGTGCCATTGTGACGGCTGCACAGTGCTTTCCCTGAAGTGTAACTCAATCGGCGGTCAGTGGTTTTTGTTATGGTCATTGTTGTCCCGCAACCTCTTTCGCCCGTCAGCCCTTCAATAATAAATAAGAGATCAGGAACAAACACAGACCATGAGAACAAAGACCTTGTGTGCAAGGATCCTGCAAAACCACCTGCTCGTGCGTGGGTGTGGGTGTGTGAGGGGGGGGGGGGGGAGTGGCCATGGCTGATTACACTTGCGACAATATATGTGTGTGAGTGCAGTTGATTGCGGAAGGGGTGCTTCGGGGTCGGTCAATTCACATTTTAACAATATACTTAGTTAGTAATGGTGTGTCATCAGGTACATTGAAAATCAACCCACTTTTGTGAATCGAACCTTTGTCAAGCGTCTCCTTTCAACGAGAACAAGGCAAAGGTGGCTAAATGAAGACTAGAGGAAGAGAGTCATCCTCTCCACTTCACCATCACGACACTTACAAAGATACGAAACGAAACAGCTTAAAAAATTTACAAGAAAACTGTACGCCCACCGCCGCGTTCACTTTGGTCTGAGAAGTTTCTATGAACATAAAATATACCCGGAGCACTCGAAAATATAATCTTTGACGCTCTCTATTCCTTTTCCAAGTCAAGGAAGTCAACTCTCAACTTTCAAACTGGGAACAATGCATAAGCATGGTCCTTTTCCGCTGCTCCACAAGCACAGGAAATGTTCACCAAAGGCCGCACAGCAGGATCCATTCCGGCCAAACAGCTAAAATGCAAGTAAACCAGCAGTGCTTGGGTACATGATGACATCAGTCCAGTTATGCAATAAATAATCAATTTCAGCGTTTCTGCTGATTGTGAAAGGCACAGGCATGCAGGATCAACTCCTTTTGCTTTGCACCTGACTTAAAAGTGCATTGGGCTTGCACCCCATGACATGAGGCATACGATATCATCTTACACATTAAATTTTGTTCTGTGCTGGTGCACTCAGGCTTTACGGGGTCGGTTCAGCGCTTTTTACAATAACGGACATGTTCATACAAACTCCACCCAACAGCTTCTCCTTTCCCAAAACGCTTCACGCTTTCTTTTTGTGCGCCTTGCGAAAAACAGAGCGCAACACCGCGTGCACAGCGTAGGATGTTGGAGCCTTCTCGATGCAAAGTACCAAGGGCACATGATCTGGACCTGATGGTGAGCCGCATTGAGATTACATGAGAGACTCAAACCAGTAAGGATCCCTCTCCTTTCTTCTTTGAAAACGACCAGTTCGGCGCAACTCTCTAAAACAGGATTGCTCTACTTTTGGGCAAAAGCTTGTTTATTTTAGCTGATCCTAGCTCATGTATTAGCTAGCTGTGCAGTAAAACCCTAGCTGCATCTCATGTTTGGCATTTAAGTGGTCTTTGTAAAAATTAAAATTAAAATAAACCTGGTTTAACCTCTTTAGCACGGCGCTACCTGAACGCGCCCCACGTCAACACCTGTAAAAGTCGCATTTTCCCATGAAAGTACTAGCTGCTCAAGGATCGATAACTTTACCTTCCCTTGGACGAATTCCATGATCTTGAGCTTTCTGGAAAGGTCTTGAGACGAGGGACAAACTGGTGTGAAACCCAGCCCAGAGCAAAACCAAAACTCCGTGCTACAGTCTGGCAAACTTCATCCACGCGCTCGACAGACTTGAGCACGGCCAAGACTAACCGAGCTCAACTATTCAGCTGCCATTTCAGTCTCCTTGCTCGTATCGAGCTCAATGTTTTTGTAAGGACTCATGGGATCCATTTGAATCTTGTTTCCATGGCAGCCGGTAGCGCAAAAATGATCCATGATGGAAAATATGCGTTCAGCAGACTGCTAAAAAAATAGAGTTGCAATTTTCCGTGTCTAGTCGCATATCTCAACTCCCGCTAGTCCTATCGCTTCGGCGATTGTATGTATCGCCAGCTGCGAGTTTTCTCTTGCAGATTCATGTTTCGATTGTGAGAATCGACCAAGTATTGAGTGAGTTACGATAGTTTGAACAAGTCACTATGGACTTAACACGGACCCCACGACTATGAAATGCAGGTTTCAAATCTTTATTCTCACGATAACCAGTGGCCAATAAGAGATAATAGTGTAAGAAAGGAGAAAGAGGTTGTTGTTGTTGTTGTAGAAGTTTATTTAACGTCGCACCACAAACAGGCGATTTCGCCTCCTTTGGATGACAGAAGGAATGAGAGAGGGGGGGGGGGGGAGGACAGAAGTACGGAAAGAGGAAGGGTAGAAATAAAATTAAAAAGCATTTAAACGGACCCATGATGCGCTTTTAGCAGGGCACAGAGCTGAAGGTGGCTGGGCTCGGAACAGAGATCAGGCGGGAGCTGGTTCCACAGGACTGCGCCGATGAACTGCATGGTCGCTCGACCTGCAGGACCTGGCCAAAATGGTACTCGAACGAGGTGATGTGCTGCTCCCCGAGTGCGGTCACCAGTAACTCTCACGAAGAAGCTGGTAAAGAGGGATCCTTGCGGCACCCCTCGACTGCATGCGACGCATTCCGAGCAATTTCCGCCCACAACTATGCGTTGAAGCCGCTCACTCAGGTAACTAGTGAACCATAGCTGAACAGTACCGCCGACCGCAATGTCGGATAGCTCCTGTGCCTAGATGGTGTGTTTGACACAGTCGAAAGCCTTCGACATATCCACGAATATCACACCTGTGAGTTTGCGCTCATACTGCGCTTTCAGCCAGCGATTGACAGCTAGCACAAGAGCGTCCTCCGTACTGTGGTTCTTCCTGTACGCGAATTGGGAGTCAGGGAGAATACTGTGATCGGTCAGAAAGGATGTAAGCTGAGCTTTGACAATCTTCTCGAGGAGGCGAGAAACGACTGGTAGTAGAGAAATAGGTCGACACGCAGTAGGCTGACAAGGGTCAAGGCCGCCACCTTTTAATAGCGGTGACACATTAGCAATTTTAAACTGATGGGGAACAAACCCCTGACCTAGCGAAGTATTGAAAATCATGGTGAGCGAGGGAGCCAGTATTGATGCCGAGGTTGTAAGGACAATACCTGACAAGTCATCATGTCCAGTCGCTTTTGACGCGTCAACGGACTGGAGAAGGGCCGTAATGTCCTCTGTCGAAACAGGCGCAAATTCCGTGAATGCTGGTGCTTCACGTTTGGCTGGTGCGTTGGCGCACAGCGCGTCTGGTCGTCCAGGGTCATGTACAACTTCGCCAAAAGTGCGGGAGAGGATTCCAACAGGTACTTGTGGTGGGCTTGAACTTTTCGCTCGTCCAGTCACCATGTTTATCGTATTCCAGAGCTTCCGTCCATCCTTTCCGGCCGACTGTAGGCAAGCTTGAAAATACTGATTCTTTAGCGTCCGGTCTAGCTTGGGCGCGGCTGCGCGGAGACTTTGGTGTTGCTCTCGCAGGCGGACATCGTTTGGAGAGCGTGAAAGAAGTCGGTGGGCCTTGTTTCGTTGACGCACAGCAGATACAAGTTCAGGACACAACCATGGGCAAGGTCGGCCCCTCGGCTTACGAGGAGGTTGTAAGGGGGCGTGACAATCTAGAGCAGTAAAAACCTTTGCGTACCATTCGCTTATCATTGCATCAACATCATTCGACTTGCTGAAAATCTCAAGATTGCAGTCCTGCAAGTCAGCGTTAAAGGTTCACTGTACAGTGTACAGCGTGCGTCGTACAAGTATGACGGTCGTGGGGCATGCAACTCACGTGCGTCGTACTAGTACGACGCTCGCGCTGAAGGGGTTAAGCGACCAGCCCATGGTGCAAGCGAAATCAGTGGTTAAAGCCAGGTGGTCTTTAGAACCAGGTCCCACAGCGTCTGTGTAAAAGTGTCGGTGCATATAAAAGCGGTTGTGAAGAGCACATGGTCGCTAAACCAAGAGGTCGCTTACACTAGGTTTTCCAGTCCTTTGAAAGAAAGTAATTTACACTTACTATAACATATCGGCACTGAGCTCAATGTACCATCACCGTTGCACGTAGCTGATGAATTCCCCCACAGAAAGTATGTATGCTCACATGTAAACCGAACAGCAGCACCATATTGAACGAGTGAAGCATTACTCATACCATTTTGTATAACTGGTACACTGCAATTGAGAACTGTACATAAGGTCAACAGAGAAGAAGAACAAGAAAATGAAATTAATTATCCCCATTCCAATCTCGGCCTTAGATTTTACGACTTCGGCGATATTAGTCATTCCTCGTAAACTCCAGATGGCAGTCTTGAGTCAGTCAAGTGGCAAGGTCGGCAAGAAGTATGTGTTCCTCTTTGGAACAACCAACATCGTGTCCAATCTTGGCCTTAGAACATTTTCGGCTCGTACTCTGATGCACTGCCAACTGGTTGCTGCGCTTTCATTCACCTTCAAGTTGACCTACCTTCCAACAACAAGCCCATCCTTCCACCTCCAGCCAACCCCCTCACCAGTGGGTGGTCAATCCACTAGGTTAGCCACAGAGATGGCCAACCGGCACCTGCTCCAACTCAAGTCAAAGTTGCCCGTGAGCTCTCATAGCAGCCTCCAGGGTTACTACGAAGACTGCATTATTCCCTGGTGGAACAGCCTACCAGAGACCATTCTACTAGCACGGCCACAACCCAGACTGTTCCAGTCCTTCAAGGAAAAGTGCAACAGGTATCTGCTGGACCTGAACTGGCAAACAGCCGCCGACACCCTATGCAACGGATTAGACCAACACCTCATTAGCATCCTCCCCCCCCCCTCTCCCAACCACAATGTGACGTTATCTTTCACTCTGCTTCTCTCACGACCAGCTTCCCATTGTCCTTGTTGCTCACTATTATTCATTTCCCGTCCTCCTCCCCTCCCTATGGTTCTACTACATTATAGCACGTTTTGTCTGTGAAGACGTTGAGACCTTCAAGGTCGGTAGAGCAGCCTGGCCCTGCCACCACTTCTCGCACATATTCAGGAATATAGTGGACTTTCTTATAGAAAAAATAAAAACAAAAAAGGAATCATGACGGTGGGATTTGTTCGTTCATTGCTATTTTAAATGAAACGGTTATTTCCCCGTCAATTATTTACATACCCGAAACGTCCTGGCAATACTTACTAATGCAGATTGGTACCGAAGTAAGCTTGTTTCTGATGGTGCAATTTGGTGTGCTATCCTCCTCGAGCAAAACCCCCTTGTTGCAAAAATAGATCCTACCTGTAAAAGCTGCACTACTTGCCTGGTCCTCCGCAGCTGCTCTGTGTGTTGCCACAGCGCCATATCACCTCTACCAACCCCAAAACCCGCAGCGAGCACGATAGTGTCAGTGGCCATGACCACCAGCTCCAACACAAGCTGCCTGCATCTGCCCCGCTGGCACTGAAACGCTCATTCCCACACTGCAGCATCAGCGATTGGAACTCCCTCCCTGCCGCTCTCCTGTCCCAGCCTCCCCACAGCAAGATAATGCAATCATTCAAAGGAATGTTTATCGCCATCATCGCAGCATAAACTGGCTCTGGGCAGTCCATTCCCTATGAATAGTGTGATGCTGTGATAGTTTCTCCCCCACACTCGCTCGTGTTAAGCCTTGGGTTTTTCGCATCTTTCTGACCTGTACAGCTCTCTCTTCCTTTTTATGTCGCAGTAATGTAGTTAGTGTGTGTTAGCATCCACCGATCACACTGCCATGTTGGCATCTGCCACGCACCGCTGCATCAGTGCATTGCGCACTGCACTCACACCGCCAGCGCAGAGATTTGGGCACGCTTAGCCTGAACTCTCTCTTTCTTTCTTGCTGTTGGCTTCACTTCAAAGTCTAATTAGTGGTGACTTTTAGCTTGTGCCAGCATCAAATTTCCGGTGCCTCGTATGGAATCCCTTCAGGGCCCATTTCTTGGGGAAAATAGCATTAAACACAATAGGGTCCTCAACATTTAACACCCAACCAGGTCTACGGGATTCTACGGGGTTTCGTGCATCTGTACAACGTGCATAATGCTTATAGCAGGTACACTGCATTCGGGAACTGCACGCAGAAAAAAGGACAACAAGAACAATGTTAAGCCTAGTTCACATTCGACAGGGCGCTTTACTCATGCCAGTACGTAGCCTGGGTGAAGAATTAATCACTCCAAATTGTATAGCAGACACACTGCAATTGAGAACTGGACATAAGGTCGAAAGAAGAAAAAAGAAGAAGAATGGAAATTATCGAGGACAGCAAGGTGGAGCAGGATCCGGTAGTGGGGGATGAGAGTGATACTGATGAGGACTCGTTCGATATTGCCAAGAAAACTTCTGCCATCTACAAGCATTTGGTGTCAAGTCCGGATTATCGTACTTCAAAGTAAGTTGTTTGGCGATACCTGGTTTAGTGTTAATTGTTGCGCATGTTTCTTTAAGCAGCTACAGGTGTTGGAAGTTGTATACTTTCGTACAAGTGACCCTGCGCTATGCACGCAAAAAGTAAATGTTGTAGCACTCACACTCTTCAAATAATACGCACTCATCATTTTCGTCCACACCCACCCATAGCTGCAACAATTATCTACTACTACCATTCTCAGAGCAACTGCATGAGCTCACACTACTCGCGTTATTCATAACCACAAGCTGCTGCATTCTCACACTCCTGATCATATCGTTCAACACACATAACTGTTTGTTTTGTGATTCTTATTATGCGAGGATGCTGCACTGATGATGGTCACGAGAAAACGTTCTGGAATTTTTCATTTTAATAAGACGTATATCTAATATTGACACAAAGGCACACAATGAAAACCTTGGCAAATTTATTCCGTTGTGACTCAGAGTTTCATGGCTGAACCAATCATCAGACAACGATAATGGAATAGGAGGCGGCGCTGGTATATCTAAGTGGAGAGAGGTGTGATAATACGATAGCGAGAGGAGTGATCGCGTGAATGTATACAGGGACGGGCTATTTCAGAGGCAGATGCAGTAGGCGCAGGTCTAGCACTAACAAGTACGCGCTTAATCTCGCTCACACACCACACACACACATACTAACACGCACACACATAGTAACACCCACACGCACATACACACATACACGCACACACTAACACACACATACACCCACCCACAACACCCTAACTTGCACACGGGCGCACGCACACACAGGACACCCACCCACCCACAACACCCTAACTCGCACATCTAATATTGACTGAATCTGAGGTCAGTATAGGAAATAAAGGCGAGTAAAAGACCGAGGCGAAGCGGAGGTCTTTCACGAGGTTTTTATTTCCTATAATGCCCAAATACGAAGTAAATATTTGATTTATCACGACAAACAGTCTGTATTTCAAATTCCAGAACGATTACCTCACGATTCCCAGTTTTGGGATAGCACAACCGTTGCACCATCACCTACTCATACAGTGACCATGCTGCACTAGGTACCGTTCAACTGCGCAATCCCTTTAAAAGCAGTCAAATATCAGCAGTCAATATACCCTGAGGGGTGAAATGTGCAGGAATATTTGACTTCTTAGGTAAACCGAAAATAGCTGGGAGTCAATACTAAGAGAGTGATAATTTGTATTTGTATTTATGGATTCTCCACAGGCCTTAGCCTAAATCGAGGGTTAATACATGGTCATGAGTACACAATTGGTTTTATTCATTGCTATTCAAATGGAAATTATCCCTATTTTTGGCTGTTCTAGTGAGGGTATTTTCCCTGGCTGAAACTCTTTGGGACTCAAGAAATAAAAAGTTCGTATTTGGAGTATTATAAATTTATAACTTTTCACTATTATGTTATCCATCCGAACCCTTACCATCGCAGTAGGGCACTGAAGTGAGGTTTCCATCAGCTGTGCAATTTGGTGTGGCATCACCCACGATCCCCTGACCCTCTTGGCAAGAATAGGTAACATTGTGCGTGAATCGGACAACGGTTCTGTCAGCAGTTCCATTGGCAATGACAGGTACGTTACAGTACAGCGCTGTGCACAGAATAACGAAAAGAAGAAATGGTACATATACTATTTTAGCATCAGTATCTTGTTAATTGAGAGCGCTTAATGTGAAATCTGCGTAGAGTAAAATAAAAAGTAAATTCTCATGAGAAATAATAACAATGCGAGACTCAGAGAGGGTGAAGTGCAAGGAGTATAATGAAACGCCTGTTGTCCAACAGTCGGTGTCGTTCAGTTTATGATGGCACTTGTTTCACAGTTTTGTGCTGTGCTCGTAGGTTAAGTGAACTTAGATTATTGAAAGCTGTGTTCATTCGCAAATATAACCCCAAGCTATGCATCCAGAAAGAAGATGTCACTAAACTTAGACTAGTCTCTTAGCATTCACACACACATACCCCCCCCCCCTCATACCCATGTGCGTACTCCTTACACTTCACCCTCTCTGAGTCTCACATTGTTATTATTTCTCACCTGCTCATCATATTCTTTCTCTCCGACCACCCCTGTTAGTAGTTCACACTTCTCTAGTCTTTCGCACTTCACCTTCTTTTCTCCTATTTTCTTTCACATGGTGCATTTCGTACTCTTCCAAGTGTCCATTGTTGTCTATTGCTAAAGAAGAGGTTGTTGCTGCCTACATGGGAGCTCGCGGTTTCCCTGTCGACTTGAATTCTCACTTGACTAACTCACGCGCCTCCATGAGCGACACTGACTCACCTTGCTATCTGGTGTTCACAAGATGTTTGTCTTGCTGGAAACGGAGCATCTCTGTAAGTTTGTATCCCTGGCGATGTTTGTGCCTGGAGAGCACTATATAAGTGGTGCTTTTCAGGCACAATCTTCCTCAGCCTAGTGGTGAATTTCCCGAAACAGTGTGTATTGAGCAGGGAGTGGTGTGTTGTAAAATGATGTCTTGTTTTCCTGTGTGATGGCCTTCCCCAAACTGTCTCATCTAGTCTCGTGCATGTGTGATATGAGCATGCAGGATTTTGTAGTCGAAAGTCCTTTTGTCAGTTTTCTTGTTCGTCCCTGTCAGAGCAGTTTGCTTTTCCGTCCGATAAAAATAAATAATGTAACAAACAAGACTTGTCCTTTGTGCCCTGCATGTTGGGGAAAGGAAGGGCTGTGATTCCGTAACAGGTGCTTTCTTGCAGATTTGCCAAGCGGACGGTTCGATGGACTTCTCGTGTGGTTTGTATAGCAGTCGTGAGTTAGTGAAGTAAGAATTCGAAGCGGCCGGAAAACCGCAAGCTCCCATGTAGGGAGCAACACACTCTTCCCCTGTTTATTGCTAGATTTTCTTATTGAGACCTATTGGTGAATGTCTCTTTTTGATGATTACTGCGTCAAATGTCCGCTTCGCTGATCCTGCTGATTGCCATAATATACTTCCTCCGTATACAAAAACTTCGTGACTTTTTTCAACGGTGTTTTTGAGCAAGAACCTGCTCAACGAACCGCGCCAAAGGCTGTCATCGACAACGCACATTCATGTTGAGGTAGGTTTGGTTGATCTCGAACAGATACTCCACGGAAGCCATGCGTGTGAGGACGTTGCCGACAGGAACTCACGAGTCAATTATCCAAAAAAACTAACACTTACTTGCTCGAAACTGACACCGTGACGAAGTGGAGCTCGCGCCGGCCTGGAGCACGGAGTCACGACTCACTCGGCACTCGCTGCCCTGAAACTGGCCAGGCTCGTACTTTCGGTGCGCGACCCCATACGCAGCGTGAGAACATAAATCGGTTCCGCTCGCACGGAAAGATGAAACATTTCAGTCGTCGTGCAACCAGCGCAGACTCCGGATCGGAATGTCGACGACCTGGCTTGCTTCGCCTCTCTCCACTACAATCAGACGTCTCCGTTGTGGCCTAGGAGGGGAATCGCAGAGACCTCGTCGAAGCCGTTGTAGAATGCTGGGAGGATTCTCCTGCCGAGAAAATGCGAAGCGTGTGGATGTGCTTGAGCGACTCGTTTCACGGCCTAATGGTCGTCGCGGGTTGGAACGACTGAATATAGTAGACACCGATTCGTACACAGCTCTGGGAATGAAGAGTACGCTAGCCAAAGTCCCGCGTCGGATCATCATAGCAGCTGAAAAGAATCTGAACGAAATGCGAGCGAAGCAGCGACTTTTGGCGATGCGGAGTCAGCGTCGTCAGGTGACAATGACAGGAGCGACGAAGACTCTGAATAAACTCAATCTCATTCGTCTGAGTTGCTTTTTTCTTTGTATATAGCTTGTAAACAGGTTAGACAATGCCACGAGTGTTATTCCAAGTCAAACGGAACAATTCCAGAGCTATGCGCAGCCTTAAAAAAAATCACGAAGTTTTTGTATACGGAGGAAGTAGTTATATATTGCGAAACTAGTCTGGCCGCCTCCAAACTAAGCAATCATAAGCATTTCTGTTGTGATGTGCTTAGCACATTTCCCAATGTTTCTCTTTAGCTAAATTCTTTTTATGCACGTTGTCACTAGTTTTTGTTCCGCTCTCTTGTTCCTTTCTTACCTTTGAATATCGCTACATTTTCCATGGGCACTTCATTTCGGAAGCTGGTCATGCAGATTGAACCGTTTAAATATTTAGTTGACGTGAGAAGTGCTGTACTTATTTGAGTGTGTCCAAGTTGCATGTAAATGAATTACCCCCATTAAAGCTGCATGAGGCGTCCTTCACAATGTTGAACACACACAACCCTTACTAAAGAAAATGAAGACCGACTTACGTATTTCACACACAACACGCAAAAGCTGCGCTAGGCTCGCTTTTTGCGTGTTGGTGTTAAGTGCTACATTTCCTTTTGGCAATCCTACCCATGAAACGTTGTGTAGGTTGGTTAAACCAACCGAGCACAAAGCGTGGAACGACGCTTCAGAGAGGATTGTACCATTGTGCCTGCTACACAGTGCTTGAGCAGAAGTGTAATTCAATTTGAGGCCAGGAATTGATATTCGAGTTATGCTACCAGATGCTCTGCAAATTCTGTTGCCAATCAGCTCTGCAGTGACATAAACCCACACACACACACAAACACACCCGTACACACAAACACACACGAACACACGCTCGCACAAACACGCACACAACCCCCCCCCCCCCCCACACACACACAACGAAACCAACAGGTAGCAGTCATATAATATTATTTATGGCAGCCAGTTGAACTCACTGCCATCGTGGTAAATGCCTTGGAGAAAAATTAAAATGAATGGCTAATGAAAATAAAATCTGATGCTTGTCTATGTGTAGAGGCCCCTAGAGACCTGTTTTTATTTGAGTGAACGAGGGTCATTATTTCTTCACGATACACTGGGTATGGAACAGAAGTCATCAATGTGCTTAAAGACAGGCAAGGATAGTAAAACAGGTTTTTAGTTCTGTTTTTGTTGCTGGCAGATACCAATGACAAGGAAGACCTAGATGACAAAAAAACTGTGTGGTTCCGGGGGTGGGGGGGGGGGGGGGGGTGAAAAAGAAAAGCAACGAGATGTTTTTCAAATCAGCTTGGGTGTTTGAAGACATCCTGGTGATTATCAAGAATCCAGCCCCTGAATATGTTTGCTTGCCTCTGTGTGCTTCCGCACACTGGTTCTGCTGCACGGTGCTTACCATCGTATCGACAAGAGATATCACTAGCCATTGGTTTAGACTCCATTTGATCATTTTGTCGAGGAAGGCTAATAAAGTTGAAGACACCACTGCAGCTGTACTTATGGTTGATAAATAATTATGGTGGTAAATACACACCTGGCAATATGGCGGTAAACACACGCCTGCCCACACACGCTCTCTAGGCTGCAAAGTTCTGGCACAGAGCTCTCCTTCTCACCACCACCACCATCAGTTCGCGCCTGGCGCCTGGTCGATGCATGGCTGGTGGTATCCGGCATAGCATACCGCCAGCCATGCATCGACCAGGCGCCAGGCGCGAACTGATGGTGGTGGTGGTGAGAAGGAGAACTCTGTGCCAGAACTTTGCAGCCTAGAGAGCATGTGTGGGCAGGCGTGTGTTTACCGCCATATTGCCAGGTGTGTCTTTACCACCATAATTATTTATCAACCATAAGTACAGCTGCAGTGGTGTCTTCAACTTTATTCTCCCGAGTCAAGCTCCGTATGAAGACATCCAAGAAGAAGATTGCCTGATGAGTCCAGCGGGGACGAAACGTACGTCGCAATCGAGCTTTGTCGTTGCTGTGTCATCATCTATGTGCCATGCGCTACTTGATGTACCAGCCTGCTATGCCGGATACCGCCAGCCATGCATCGACCAGGCGCCAGGCGCGAACTGATGGCGGTGGTGGTGAGAAGGAGAGCACTGTGCCAGAACTTTGCAGCCTAGAGAGCGTGTGTGGGCAGGCGTGTGTTTACCGCCATATTGCCAGGTGTGTCTTTACCACCATAATTATTTATCAACCATAAGTACAGCTGCAGTGGTGTCTTCAACATTATTCTCCCGAGTCAAGCTCCGTATGAAGACATCCAAGAAGAAGATTGCCTGATGAGTCGAGCGGGGACCAAACGTACGTCGCAATTGAGCTATGTCGTTGCTGGGTCATCATCTATGTGCCATGCGCTACTTGATGTACCAGCCTGCTATGCCGGATACCGCCAGCCATGCATCGACCAGGCGCCAGGTGCGAACTGATGGCGGTGGTGGTGAGAAGGAGAGCTCTGTGCCAGAACTTTGCAGCCTAGAGAGCGTGTGTGGGCAGGCATGTGTTTACCGCCATATTGCCAGGTGTGTCTTTACCACCATAATTATTTGTCGAGGAAGGCATGCTAAAAATGGGCAAAGAATAGAAGAAGGTTGTTGTTTATCCAATAATCAAATTTGTTAATTTTTACAGAATTCAGGGTGTTTCAATAAGTGACATTTTTTGCACTGAGTCTAATTTTAAGCTAGCCGCGTGCAGGGAGCATGTAATTCAAGGGGAAATCCCGCAATCATGGCCAGTCACTGCGAAAAAGTTCGACTTTTCCTGTGCCTGAAATGGAGAGCGAAATATTTCTGAAACGCGACATCGTAGGTCTTCGGCGATTGTTGCATTAGAAAGCTGAGCTCTTCGGCTTCTTAGAAATCCGTCAAGTTTTGAGTGAGTTACGAGCGTTTTAGTTAATCGACGGTATACCAGATTTGAATGTAAGGGCTCCATAGGGGTTAAAGGGCAGCGGTATCGACGTTTCAAGTAGGGTCCAGAATAAAGAGAATTTGATATTGGTTTGAATGGCATATCTCTCGCTTCCGTATGATAAGCCAAACTTGCCAAATCGCCAATTGTATGCTCACGTTGCCCTGGCGTTCATGCACCACGCAAATTGTTAAACCCTCATTCATGTTGATTTTTTCGTACACTCCCAGTATATTGGGGTCCGTTTGGACCCCAACCATATTTCGCTGAGTATCCATGAGCTCAGACCGTATTTAAGAGTTTTTGTTCTTGTGTTCCTCTTCACGTATATCACTGCTGAAAACAAACTACGTTTTTCAGCAGAAAGGTGGAGTATGACGTGAAGGAGACACGAAACCAGCAATTGAGTCTTTCCGATTATATCGCGGAAAAGTGGCGGAATGTGGAACAACGCGAAAAATGTTTGTGTTGGCACACACAGATGTTTTCTTCTCTGACACACATACACGAACTGCGTTGTTTTTATGGAAAAGGAACTAGATATTTTGGCAACTGCTGCTCAAACAGTCTAGATAAACGGACACGAATGCGGGTTCCATTCGCACCCTGGACACGTATTTTTGATTCTCCAAAATTAATAGTTTGAAGAACATACTGGGTTGTATAGTCCCTTATGATGCTCTGGTAGACCATTCACTAGGCGGAAGCAAAATATTCCCCTGGACACCCGACATATGGCAGATTGTACAGAAGTATGCCGTGTGCTCAACGATTGATGAAAAAGTAATATGCAAGGAAGGCCCTGACCTTGTTTGTGGTCACAGTGGGCACCTTCGGCGACTGACTTGTCCTGGAGTAGCACCAGGGGTAGAAAGTAGGGCTGAAACGATTATACCGATTACTCGGAAATTACTCGTTAGAAAAGATATCGAACGAGCATTTTAGTTGCTATCGGCTTATCGGCTTGACAAAAGGCGTGAACTCCGTGGCCGCACATGGAGCCTGCAGTGTGCATGAGTGCGGGTCACTCGTGTCATGCTGCTGATTGTACTCGTACTTGATCCTGTAGTGGCATGAAAAATTTGTTTGGCTAGAAAGTACATGATGATTGTAGTGGAAAATGGGAATGAACACGACTCACCTTTCCTTTTGTGTAGTGTTCCCTTACTACTTCTACTAGTGGAATCACCTTTTCTCGAACACTCGCCATTGCCAAGTTGTTCTCCAGCGAATCGAGGGCTGTAGTGTGGATACATTTTGAGCGTGGTGTGGAGAAACATTCCAGCGAAGAACAAATAATGTTCTACCGGCAGAGCAGGATGGATGGGCTATCTCCTCGCTCGCCTCGAGTTGGAAAACCCATCGATATTCCAACTCGGTCACCTTGCAGGCACGGCTACTGAATAAAAATCGGACAAGAAAACTTTGACTTCTGTGGCATCCGACAAGCGCTGCAACTGTTACTTGACGAGTTGGGTTTACTTGGCAACTCCATCCGTCGCCCATGCTTGTCTGATCACACGGGACTGAGAAACTCGCGGACCTAGTAGTAGTAGTAGTAGTAGTAGTAGTAGTAGTAGTAGTAGTAGTAGTAGTAGTAGTAGTAGTAGTAGTAGTAGTAGTAGTAGTAGTAGTAGTAGTAGTAGTAGTAGTTTTTATTAATTTACTAGGGGAGTCCCAACAGGCTATTGCCTTTTTACTGGGAACCCTAGGTGAAGTTTAACCATATTAATGAACAGAGCAAGAGTGTGGGCCTGTCGACAGTCAGCTGGAAGAGAGTTCCACCTGCCTGCCGCCAGAAAAGAAATAGAGCGCATGCCATACTGCGTATAAACGAGTGGGAGAACTAAGGCTCTTTGTGCCTTGCCCCGGGTGCATGCCTGGTGACCAGGTGCAGTTGCCCGAAGCTGGTACAAAGACTGAAGAAGAGGACTAGCAAGATGCTGGGCCAAGCAGCGGTACACAAAAACATAGAGCTTGAGGCTAATATGCTGTTCCAAAGAATAGAGGTGATATAAGCGAAGAACTAGTTCAGTGGGCGTGGTACGATCGAGTCCAAAAACTCTCTTCATTGCTATGTGACTAACGGTCACAATCCTATTGTACAGAGTTGTGCTTAAACAATGTAGGTAAGCATTACTGGCATAGTCTAGGGTAGACTGAATAATAGACAAGTAGAATGTTCGCTTTGGATCATTTGTTAAATTTCTACGGCCATGTCGGAAAGCAGCAACTTTAGCAAAAACCGAGTTACACAATTTATGGACCTGTGGCTGGAAGGTGAGATGCTCGTCTATCAATAAACCAAGGTATTTGGCAGTGCTCATAGGGGTAATAGCCTTTCCTTTACAGGCCAAGGGCTGTGGCAACTGCGCTGCTGGCAGGCGTGACCGCTGCAGGATTAGAAATTGCGTCTTGTCGGGGTTCATGATGAGCCCCTTCAGATCTAAATGGACCTCCAGGGCAGTTAGATCGTCCTGGAGATCCTGTAACATAGCAGGAAGGTCCAGTCCGATGATGAAGAAGGCAATGTCATCAGCATAGAGTTGTGACATGCTGTGCTTGAGAATTTCCGGCACCTTGCGAATATAAATGCAAAAGAGCAGGGGACCCAGGACCGACCCTTGCGGGACGCCCCTGGTACAAGGCAAAGTCTCACCATGCTCGCCATTGACTATTACTTGTTGACTGCGGCGTGACAGATAATCTGCAAACCACTGCAATACAGTGCCCCGTAACCCAACATCAGCCAGCTCGTGGACTAACTGCTGATGTTGAACGCAGTCAAATGCCTTACTCATGTCTGCAAACACTATTGCGCATCGTTGACCATCGTCCAATGCTCGGTTCCATCTATCAATGCAGAGAGCAAGGGCATCCTCACAGCTGTGGTTGGAGCGATATGCAAACTGTTCCGGTGGAAGGGCAGAAAGCTCATTGTGATCACTAAAGAACTCCACAACCTGTCGATGAACGATTTTCTCCAATACCTTGGAGGCAAGTGGCAACAGAGATATGGGACGGTAGTTTGTAGCTGACAGTTTGTCTCCGGATTTGAATAGAGGACAGACATGTGCGTGCTTGTACGTTGTAGGAAACACACCCGAGAGGAGAGACTGGTTGATAATTGACGCTAGCGGGGCGGCGATGGACGCCTTACATGACTTAAACATGCATGGAGGAATGCCATCCGAACCAACAGACTTGTAGGAGTTAAGATTGGTCAGTATGTCCATAACTGTCTCCGCATTTACTAAGGTGAAATCAGTCAGGGTGCTCGTTGTGGTAGCATCTGTAAAAGCAGGTATCTGCAGTGGTTGTGGCCGGGTTGGGTCATGAACAACTGCTGCAAACGTATCTGTGAGTTCTGGAAGTGGTGCGGCGGGAGTAGACTTTACAATGGCTCGGCCAGATAACTTGTTTAGGAGGGACCACTGTCCACGGGGATCACGCTTCATATTTCTAAATTGCTGCTTGAGGTACTCTGACTGCAGGCGCCTGTTGAGGAGTGTCCCTGCCCTTCTCACGGGTCGATACTGTTGCAGTAGCTGTTGATCCGAGGGATGTAACCGGACCTTTCTGTGGAAATGCTTGCGCTGCTGCAGAAGGTATCGCAGGTGAGGGGTTAACCAGGGTTGAGGCTTGGGCTTCGTGAAGGACGGCAGGCGAACACGGTGTATGGGGCAGAGTTTATCATAGGTTGTGGTCAGTGCGGTTGATAGACTATTTGCCATCTCGTAGACATCAGTTGCACAGTGGGAAGACAGCAGTTGCCCTTCCAGGTCTACTCGCAAGGTATCCTGGTCTACCTCGTGGACACGAGGCTTCCTGATAACCTTGTAGATCGGAGAGGCTGACTTAGCATGCAGTGGCACCGTGTATGCGAACTGGTTGAGGACAAGGTCATGGTCACTGATACCATCGACACATACCACAGTTGTGTCACGATGTGATGCAGTGGCATATACTAATGCCAAGTCAAGGCATGTCTTGGCCAGTCGAGTTGGCGTGGTCACAACATTGTGTAGGTGAAACTCTGCACACAAGTTAAGCAGGTGCTTATAATTATGGTTACTAGTGGGTGTGGGGTGTAGCACATCAATGTTGAAATCTCCAAGCACAATAAGTCTACAGTCGCTGCGGGTTACGGCGTCAAGATGCTGGCTGTACATGTCCCAAAAATTAACAGCAGTACTGGGTGAACGGAACACACTGCACACAACCAATTCCGTGGCCTTTGGTGTAACGCTAATACGTACACGGACAAACAGGCACTCCACTCCTGAGTCAGCCACTGGTACACTCACTGACTGAATGTCAGAATGAACGTAAAGGCAAACTCCACCACCATGTAAATCGCGGTCTCTGCGGTACAGATTATAGCCTGGAATATGCACGCTGGAGTCGGGTATACTGCTATCAAGATGAGTTTCGTTAATAGATAAGATGTGAATTTTATGAGCACACAAGAGGCGATGGATGTGGTGTACTTTATGGCGAAGACTACATATGTTGATATGAGCAATGGTGTGGTGGCTTGCCGTAGGTGGGTCTGGTGCTATCAGTACGTTAAGGCTAGTGTGGGGTAACTTACAAGTGTTTGGTGATGGAGGAGGGGAGAGTGGTGGCTGCACGTCTGTGGTAGTTCGACACTGATGGTGGTTAGGAGACCCCCTGTGATCCTAGGCTGTTGAATCCGACAGGAGCCGTTGGACTTCTTGGTCAGAGATGGGTCGACCCTCCATGAGAATTGCATCGAGCGGCAGAGAGCACTTGATGCCTCACCGGCGCAGTTCCTTGTACCTTGCTACATGTGACCGTCTGTCTTGTTGCTGCTTGCGAGTCAGATCATGCCCGACATACAGAGGAGCTCCATCATCAGCTTTCAAATCGAAGCGGCGCTTGAATATGTCAGATTTCGAACCCGCAGTTCTCAGTTGTACTCGTACTGGGCGATATCCACGTGCAGCGGCGGCCCCAGCTGCACCGGGCGTGACAGTCTTGAGAGGTTCTCCAATCCTCTCAACAACTTGGATGAGGGATGGTTCCACGTGGAGGGTCTTGCTGCATTGCTGCAAGAGTTGCTCATTATCTGCCTCAGGAAGGCCACGTACAATGATGCTGTTCTTGCGCTGTTGCTTGTCGACTTCCTCCTGCACCACTGCAGCGAAATCAACGACTTTGTCTGCGGGCGGTTCCATAACAGTCCAGGCTGGTGTAGACTGTACGGGCTGTACGGAGTCTGGGGTTAGAGTTCCGTACCGTACTTCAAGCGAGGACAGACGGTTCTCCAAGCTGTCGATTGTCTTTTTCATCTTCAAGTTTTCCGCCATGATGCCTTCCATTTTCGAACCAATTTGCTGGACGATGGCCTCCATGCTCTCCCTTGAGTTCGTCTGCTCGCTACGGATTTCCAGAAGCAGGTCGTTGATGTTACCAAGGTTATAGGAGTCAGCAGATTCGCTTCTCTTCTTCTGAACTCCCTCCAACGGTGACGTTGGTTTGGTTTTTTGGGCCATCCGTTGAGAAATCGTACTGGGTGTTCTGCTCTGGGTAGCCATGGCCTACTCACAGCTACGTTCACTCACACACTACAAAATTAATGATTGCTATGTTCTTAGAAGCTAGATACAGATAACTGGTTGGCCGGAAAGATCCAAAGTGTGCGAAAAACCGCAGAGCTCGAAAACATGCAACCGACCCGTACAGTAACAAAAAAGTCATGAATCTCGATTGAGTACTGGCAGATGGTCATTGCAACTCGAAAGAAGAAAGAGGAAACTGTATTGCTGTAACTCAGAATTTCAAGCACGGGCGATCACCAACCTCATAGTCATGGCACGGTTGGCTAGTGCAGTGCTAGCTGATGCGGAAACTCAAGAGTTGCAGAAAATTATACTGAAGTACATGATGCCGTACGGGCTACATCCAGGTGCACAGAGCACTCACTCGAGCTACCACAATTGGGTAGAATTCATATTCACGTAATTCTATAATCAAATTTCAAAAAAAACTGATCTTGTGCCATGATTGTGTTGTGTGTACCATATGGAGTGGAAATATATCGCTAAGCCGATAAGCCGATCGTTATGATTTCAGCTAAGCCACTAAGGAAATATCACGATCGTTTCAGCCCTAGTAGAAAGTTCTGGAAATCTAAGCAATATCAAGGCTATAATAGCTATAAAGAGAACAAATTCTGCTGTCATCGCCACACTACAACAAAGTCATGAAGGTTTACCAAAATCGATTTTCTTGTCACAATCATCAGTGGAAAGCCGTGACTGAAGAGTAACCATGCTGAATCAATGATTAATATACATTACAGCACAGCAGAATTTGTTCTCTTTATAGCTATTATAAAATTGTTGTCTCCACGTCGATTATTTAAATATCAAGGCTCCCTGGCTTTCGTGACATGTGTCAACGCGACACTGAATACGAGCATTCACAAAATCGCTATCGAGCTGCCCCAAGAAAATGAGATGCCTGGATGCCTTCTCATTGATGATGCAGGCAGGCTTGTTGGACAGCCGGATGATATATCCTGCAGGCTACATTTTATGGGTAGAAAAATTGCCCTGGGAGGCACCGTTGCGTCTTTCGCTTTGCGGTGAATGTTGTACACAATTTGTCGAGGTTATCTTAGGCACTCCTTCTGCTGTTCAAGTGGAAGATGATGCCAGGGTTCTGATTTGGTTCCTAAATGATCCCTGTTAGAATGAATTGAGAAGAGCTAAGCCATAGGTGATCAACAATATACCACCTATTGTACCTGACTACGATAATTATAGGTTTCTGGGGTACAAACGGACCCCATTCATGATTTCCGAAATAAAATTGAAACCAATCAAAAACTTCTAGCCCAGACAATTTGATTTCCTCTCATATAGTTTATACAAAGAGAAAGACCAAGGAACTACAAGTTACCCCCGGTCCATTCTCATATTGTTGTTGAGGAATGCCTGTAATTTCATGCTGATATCATGAAAGAAAATAAAGATATACCAAAAACCAGACTCCTGGGGTCCGTTTGGATCCCATTTTTTATTATTTTTTTGTTTCTACACACACACCACAAAAAAATGGAAAAAAATGAAAAATAGGGATTCACTGGCCAGAAAAAGTCACTTCAATCAGCTGTGTGGTGGATACCAGGCTAAAAATAGTGGCGGTCAATTCATCAGCCTTGCAAGCTGTTGAATGGTGTAATCCCAGCACAAGTTGCTATGTCTAACATAGCTGTTCGCTATCATCGCTTCCGTGATGGGCAGGTCTGAGGTGAGGTGAGGTTTGGACCCCACAACCCGGCATGAGGGTTAAGTTGCCGGGTATTTTGGAAAGTGGAATATGATGGATAAGACAGCACATCATGATTCGTCGTCTTTCTAGGAGAGGTCTGGTCGAGGGTAACATAATATTATAGAGAGCGATCCTAGAAAGGGACTTGGGCATATGATGAAGAACCCTGACCCGTTGCGTGCTGAGTACGAGTTAACTCGCGCTTTATGCATGACCTGATCCACTACGTACGAGTTAACTAGCAAAACAAATGCTCTATATATCGCAGTGCATAGACCAGTGTACAAACCTTCGTAACTTCGTCAAACGTAAACGCATCGCGACATTCAATACATCGGTGGAAAGGGCTTGACCTTATCTTTCCGGGGTATAACGTTCTTTGCGATAGGAGAAGAATTCATTGAGCGGCAACATGATGAACCCAGAAATCACAGGCCAAAGGGGACGCAAATTTTTTGTTCATGACTACGTTTTGAGGAGCGTATTTCCCTTTGGCATGGCGCATGCGTGATGGACATCCACTGAAGTGCGTGGATGTCAGCTTTGCAGCGCAGTTTGAATTGTGAAAATCGGAGGATATCGGTTCGAAAGGCGTTTCTCTTGCTTTCATGCGATTAGTCAAACTCGCCAAATGGCCAATGGTATGCTGACGTTGCCATAGCGACAGATGCAGTGTTGACATACTTTCGGCTTAGCTCCCCCAGTTTGCAGGTCGATCCCTGCAGAATTTAGTCGTTTTCAATTGGTCTATTGTATTCACGAAGTGAAAGAGGGGCTGTGTTCAATGCTGTTAGTGAACTGTTTGTTAGGCCGCGGTCACCCGGGCGCGATTCCGCCATTCACCGAAAAAAGCACTTGTTTACGTCACTATTACCATGGAAATGGCTGAACGGCGACTTTCTGCCGTTTTTCTGCTTGTTTGAGCCACAGCTTTTACAAGCGGCTGTTGAAAACCTAAAAGTAGAATTTTGTCAACAGTAACGTTTTCTTTATTTTCTCGATTTGTTGGCAAAATTCTAAGCCACCTTTTAGTGTTGCGTGGCTCATAATCTGATGCACTGCCGTCTAGTTGCTGCGCTTTCATTCACCTTCAAGTTGACCTACCTTCCAACAACAAGCCCTTCCTTCCACCTCCAACCAACCCAGACCAGTGGGTGGTCGATCCACTAGGTTAGCCGTGGAGATGGCCCACTGCCACCTGCTCCAACTCAAGTCAAAGTTGCCCGTGAGCTCTTGTAGCAGCCTCCAGGGTTCCTACTAAGACTGCATTATTTCCTGGTGGAACAGCCTACCAGAGACCATTCTACTAGCACGCCCGCAACCCAGACTGCTCCAGTCCTTCAAGAAAAAGTGCAACAAGTATCTGCTGCACCTGAACTGGCAAACAGCCGCCGACACCTTATGCAACGGTTTAGACCAGCGCCTCACTAGCACCCCCCCCCCCCTCCTTATCACAATGTGACGTTATCTTTCACTCTGCTTCTCTCACGACCATCTATCCATTGTCATTGTTCCTCACTATTATTCATTCCCCCTCCTCTTCCCCTCGCTATGGTTCTCCTTTTTTTACGGGCAAATTACCACAATGGGTTAAAATGCAATAAATCATACACACAAGAAGAAATCAGAAAAATGCATGTGGTTCTACTGCACTATGGCACGTTTTGTCTGTGTAGACGTTGACACGTTCAAGGTCGGCAGAGCAGCCTGGCCCTGCCACCACTTCTCGCACATATTCGGGAAGATAATGGACTTTCTTACAGAAAAAATAAAAACAATCATGACGGCGGGGTTTGTTCTTTCATTGTTACTTTAAATAAAACTGTTTTTTCCTCCGTCTATTATTTACATACCACAAACGTCCTTGCAATACTTACGAATGCAGATTGGTACCGAAGTAAGCTTGTTTCTGATGGTGCAATTTGGTGTGCTATCACCTTCAAGCAAAAATCCCTTGTTGCAAGAATAGATAACAGTATCATTATACTGAATATCCATCCTATCAGCAGTGCCATGTGCAATAGCAGGCACACTGCATTCGGGAACTGCACGCAGAAAGAGGATAACAGGAACAATGTTAGACTCGGCTGCAGAGCCAAGGATTGATTTATAAGTAGAAATGAAGGCCAAGGAACTACAAGTTACGCTATAATGTCCTCAAACACCACCAGTTACTAAACAAACCTCTCGTGCGACAACAATGCACGACACTGACCAACGGTACTGATGGTCTACACCTGTCAATCAGCTTTAGCACATCTTGCATGTGCACTCCAACAGCAAAGCACAGCACGATATATGAAGAAGAAACAAGCAAGAAATAATGTACATGATTGAAGTACTTACAATAACATAATGGTACTGGACGAAGACTACCATCACCAAAACATGTAACTGTGGAACTTCCTTGAAAAAAGTACCCATCCTGACATGTGTACTGAAACGTATCACCAGGTTCAATGAGTATGGCGTTACTCATGCCAGTACGTAGCCTGAGTGAAGAATTAATCATTCCAAATTGTATAGCAGATACACTGCAATTGAGAACTGGACATAAGGTCAAGAGAAGAAAAAGAAGAATGGAAATTATCCCTAGTTTTGACGGTTCTAGTGAGGGTATTCTTCCTGCCTGAAACTCTCCGGAACTCCAGAAAAAAGTTCATACTTGGAGTATTACTCAATCTTCGCTAGTTGGAGTATTATCATTTTATAACTTTCCACTATTAACTTTGTTATCAATCCGAACCCTTACCATCACAGTAGGGCACTGAAGTGAGATTTCCATCAGCCGTGCAATTTGGTGTGGCATCACCCACGATCCCCTGACCCTCTTGGCAAGAATAGGTAACACTGTGCGTGAATTGGACAACGGTTCTGTCAGCAGTGCCATTGGCAATGACAGGTACGTTACAGTACAGCGCTGTGCACAGAATAACGAAAACAAAATTTAATGATACATTTACTATTTTAGCATCAGTATAGTGTTGATTGAGAGCAATAAATACGCAGTCTGCGTAAGAGTTCTCGGTGTCAAGTAAAAAGTAAATTCTCATGAGAAATAATAACAATGCGAGACTCAGAGAGGGTGAAGTGCAAGGAGTATAATGAAACGCCTGTTGTCCAACAGTCGGTGCCGTTCAGTTTATGATGGAACTTGTTTCACAGTGTTGTGCCGTGCTCGTAGGTTTAGTGAACTTAAAGTATTGAAAGCTGTGTTCATTCACAAATATAACCCCAAGCAATGCATCCAGAAAGATGATGTCCGTATACACCACTACCTTCTTTACAACACCAGAGTGCAAAACGATGATTGGTGGCTGGGATTCCAAATTGTGTTCAGGGATCTTTGTGGTGGCAGTTTGAGCGTTGTCCCAAAGCTTGCCATACTGATAGATGTACTGACCAATACCACTGACATCCATTCCCTTGTTTACTTTCACTCAGACCATGATTTCAGCATAATTGTATTTCAATGATACGAGCGAATACTCGCGTTTTGCAGCACGTGAAGATGTTGCCTGAAGAGTGCAGCCGGTTTGAATTTTTAGGGATCCCTTTTCTCAGCACAGGCTGCAGCCAGCTGGCGTCGTCTGGCAAGGTAGAGTACTGATAATACTACGCTCTGTTTTGCGCCGTGTGAAGCCCTCCATCAGTGTCTGCAACATCATTGTTGTCGATGTAGAAATACGGACCGCTCAGTGGGTCGACATTCAGCTTCTCCTCGCAGTCGCTATTACTCCAGCGCTGACTATCGTCGCCACCAGTATCCAGTGTCGATTTTATGAGGGCTCTTCGTTGCTATGCATATAAGACTCGCCACTGCTGAACAAACTCAGCGAGATCGCCACCAAAGAAATAATTCCGATCGCGAACTAACTTTCAGCGCCGCTTCGTAAAGGGAGTCTCACGCTGACAACTCTGGACCTAAGTCCTTGTCGCGACACCTGTCGCCATCGCTGTGTCTAAACTCAACCTCCCTGTGACGAGCTCTCACCTAGCGCTAAAATCAATTGACCAGAGACATTTGAAGACACTTGAAACTCCTTTGACAACAAAGACACCCAGTCGATCGAAAAGAATCTTCAAACGCCACCTCACTGCGCGTCCCAAACTTTGACGTCACATTTTGATGATTGATATCAAGTACACAAGTGCTGGTTTTTGCTGGCCGGGGCTCAAAAGTTTATAACTTTTTTCACTATTAACTTTGTTATCCATCCGAACACTTACCATGACAGTAGGGCACTGAAGTGAGATTTCCATCAGCCGTGCAATTTGGTGTGGCATCACCCACGATCCGCTGACCCTCTTGGCAAGAATAGGTAACATTGTGCGTGAATTGGACAACGGCTCTGTCAGCAGTGCCATTGTCAATGAGAGGTACGTTACAGTACAGCGCTGTGCACAGAATAACGAAAACAAAATTTAATGATACATTTACTGTTTTAGCATCAGTATCGTGTTGATTGAGAGCGATAAAAGCACAGTCTGAGTAAGAGTTCTCGGTGTCAAGTAAAAAGTAAATTCTCATGAAAAATAATAACAATGCGGGACTCAGAGAGGGTGAAGTGCAAGGAGTATAATGAAACGCCTGTTGTCCAACAGTCGGTGTCGTTCAGTTTATGATGGCACTTGTTTCACAGTGTTGTGCCGTGCTCGTAGGTTTAGTACACTTAAAGTATTGAAAGCTGTGTTCATTCGCAAATATTACCCCAAGCTATGCATCCAGAAAGAAGATGTCCGTATACACCACTACCTTCTTTACAACACCAGAGTGCAAAACGATGATTGGTGGCTGGCCTTCCAAATTGTGTTCAGGGACCTCTGTGGTGGCAGTTTGAGCGTTGTCCCAAAGCTTGCCATACTGATAGATGTACTGACCAATACCACTGACATCCACTCCCTTCCACACTTTCACTCAGACCATGATTTCAGCATAATTGTATTTCAATGATACGAGCGAATACTCGCGTTTTGTAGCACGTGAAGATGTTGCCCCAAAGCGTTCAGCCGGTTTGACTTTCTAGGGATCCCTTTTCTCAGCACAGGCTGCAGCCAGCTTGGCGTCGTCTGGCAAGGTAGAGTACTGATAATACTACGCTCTGTTTTGCGCCGTGAGAAGCCCTCCATCAGTGTCTGCAACATCATTGTTGTCGATGTAGAAATACGGACCGCTCAGTGGGTCGACATTCAGCTTCTCCTCGCAGTCGCTATTACTCCAGCGCTGACTATCGTCGCCACCAGTATCCAGTGTCGATTTTATGAGGGCTCTTCGTTGCTATGCATATAAGACTCGCCACTGCTGAACAAACTCAGCGAGATCGCCACCAAAGAAATAATTCCGATCGCGAACTAACTTTCAGCGCCGCTTCGTAAAGGGAGTCTCACGCTGACAACTCTGGACCTAAATCCTTGTCGCGACACCTGTCGCCATCGCTGTGTCTAAACTCAACCTCCCTGTGACGAGCTCTCACCTAGCGCTAAAATCAATTGACCAGAGACATTTGAAGACACTTGAAACTCCTTTGACAACAAAGACACCCAGTCGATCGAAAAGAATCTTCAAACGCCGCCTCACTGCGCGTCCCAAACTTTGACGTCACATTTTGATGATTGATATCAAGTACACAAGTGCTGGTTTTTGCTGGCCGGGGCTCAAAAGTTTATAACTTTTTTCACTATTAACTTTGTTATCCATCCGAACACTTACCATGACAGTAGGGCACTGAAGTGAGATTTCCATCAGCCGTGCAATTTGGTGTGGCATCACCCACGATCCGCTGACCCTCTTGGCAAGAATAGGTAACATTGTGCGTGAATTGGACAACGGCTCTGTCAGCAGTGCCATTGTCAATGAGAGGTACGTTACAGTACAGCGCTGTGCACAGAATAACGAAAACAAAATTTAATGATACATTTACTGTTTTAGCATCAGTATCGTGTTGATTGAGAGCGATAAAAGCACAGTCTGAGTAAGAGTTCTCGGTGTCAAGTAAAAAGTAAATTCTCATGAAAAATAATAACAATGCGGGACTCAGAGAGGGTGAAGTGCAAGGAGTATAATGAAACGCCTGTTGTCCAACAGTCGGTGTCGTTCAGTTTATGATGGCACTTGTTTCACAGTGTTGTGCCGTGCTCGTAGGTTTAGTACACTTAAAGTATTGAAAGCTGTGTTCATTCGCAAATATTACCCCAAGCTATGCATCCAGAAAGAAGATGTCCGTATACACCACTACCTTCTTTACAACACCAGAGTGCAAAACGATGATTGGTGGCTGGCCTTCCAAATTGTGTTCAGGGACCTCTGTGGTGGCAGTTTGAGCGTTGTCCCAAAGCTTGCCATACTGATAGATGTACTGACCAATACCACTGACATCCACTCCCTTCCACACTTTCACTCAGACCATGATTTCAGCATAATTGTATTTCAATGATACGAGCGAATACTCGCGTTTTGTAGCACGTGAAGATGTTGCCCCAAAGCGTTCAGCCGGTTTGACTTTCTAGGGATCCCTTTTCTCAGCACAGGCTGCAGCCAGCTTGGCGTCGTCTGGCAAGGTAGAGTACTGATAATACTACGCTCTGTTTTGCGCCGTGAGAAGCCCTCCATCAGTGTCTGCAACATCATTGTTGTCGATGTAGAAATACGGACCGCTCAGTGGGTCGACATTCAGCTTCTCCTCGCAGTCGCTATTACTCCAGCGCTGACTATCGTCGCCACCAGTATCCAGTGTCGATTTTATGAGGGCTCTTCGTTGCTATGCATATAAGACTCGCCACTGCTGAACAAACTCAGCGAGATCGCCACCAAAGAAATAATTCCGATCGCGAACTAACTTTCAGCGCCGCTTCGTAAAGGGAGTCTCACGCTGACAACTCTGGACCTAAGTCCTTGTCGCGACACCTGTCGCCATCGCTGTGTCTAAACTCAACCTCCCTGTGACGAGCTCTCACCTAGCGCTAAAATCAATTGACCAGAGACATTTGAAGACACTTGAAACTCCTTTGACAACAAAGACACCCAGTCGATCGAAAAGAATCTTCAAACGCCACCTCACTGCGCGTCCCAAACTTTGACGTCACATTTTGATGATTGATATCAAGTACACAAGTGCTGGTTTTTGCTGGCCGGGGCTCAAAAGTTTATAACTTTTTTCACTATTAACTTTGTTATCCATCCGAACACTTACCATGACAGTAGGGCACTGAAGTGAGATTTCCATCAGCCGTGCAATTTGGTGTGGCATCACCCACGATCCGCTGACCCTCTTGGCAAGAATAGGTAACATTGTGCGTGAATTGGACAACGGCTCTGTCAGCAGTGCCATTGTCAATGAGAGGTACGTTACAGTACAGCGCTGTGCACAGAATAACGAAAACAAAATTTAATGATACATTTACTGTTTTAGCATCAGTATCGTGTTGATTGAGAGCGATAAAAGCACAGTCTGAGTAAGAGTTCTCGGTGTCAAGTAAAAAGTAAATTCTCATGAAAAATAATAACAATGCGGGACTCAGAGAGGGTGAAGTGCAAGGAGTATAATGAAACGCCTGTTGTCCAACAGTCGGTGTCGTTCAGTTTATGATGGCACTTGTTTCACAGTGTTGTGCCGTGCTCGTAGGTTTAGTACACTTAAAGTATTGAAAGCTGTGTTCATTCGCAAATATTACCCCAAGCTATGCATCCAGAAAGAAGATGTCCGTATACACCACTACCTTCTTTACAACACCAGAGTGCAAAACGATGATTGGTGGCTGGCCTTCCAAATTGTGTTCAGGGACCTCTGTGGTGGCAGTTTGAGCGTTGTCCCAAAGCTTGCCATACTGATAGATGTACTGACCAATACCACTGACATCCACTCCCTTCCACACTTTCACTCAGACCATGATTTCAGCATAATTGTATTTCAATGATACGAGCGAATACTCGCGTTTTGTAGCACGTGAAGATGTTGCCCCAAAGCGTTCAGCCGGTTTGACTTTCTAGGGATCCCTTTTCTCAGCACAGGCTGCAGCCAGCTTGGCGTCGTCTGGCAAGGTAGAGTACTGATAATACTACGCTCTGTTTTGCGCCGTGAGAAGCCCTCCATCAGTGTCTGCAACATCATTGTTGTCGATGTAGAAATACGGACCGCTCAGTGGGTCGACATTCAGCTTCTCCTCGCAGTCGCTATTACTCCAGCGCTGACTATCGTCGCCACCAGTATCCAGTGTCGATTTTATGAGGGCTCTTCGTTGCTATGCATATAAGACTCGCCACTGCTGAACAAACTCAGCGAGATCGCCACCAAAGAAATAATTCCGATCGCGAACTAACTTTCAGCGCCGCTTCGTAAAGGGAGTCTCACGCTGACAACTCTGGACCTAAGTCCTTGTCGCGACACCTGTCGCCATCGCTGTGTCTAAACTCAACCTCCCTGTGACGAGCTCTCACCTAGCGCTAAAATCAATTGACCAGAGACATTTGAAGACACTTGAAACTCCTTTGACAACAAAGACACCCAGTCGATCGAAAAGAATCTTCAAACGCCACCTCACTGCGCGTCCCAAACTTTGACGTCACATTTTGATGATTGATATCAAGTACACAAGTGCTGGTTTTTGGTGGCCGGGGCTCAAAAGTTTATAACTTTTTTCACTATTAACTTTGTTATCCATCCGAACACTTACCATGACAGTAGGGCACTGAAGTGAGATTTCCATCAGCCGTGCAATTTGGTGTGGCATCACCCACGATCCGCTGACCCTCTTGGCAAGAATAGGTAACATTGTGCGTGAATTGGACAACGGCTCTGTCAGCAGTGCCATTGTCAATGAGAGGTACGTTACAGTACAGCGCTGTGCACAGAATAACGAAAACAAAATTTAATGATACATTTACTGTTTTAGCATCAGTATCGTGTTGATTGAGAGCGATAAAAGCACAGTCTGAGTAAGAGTTCTCGGTGTCAAGTAAAAAGTAAATTCTCATGAAAAATAATAACAATGCGGGACTCAGAGAGGGTGAAGTGCAAGGAGTATAATGAAACGCCTGTTGTCCAACAGTCGGTGTCGTTCAGTTTATGATGGCACTTGTTTCACAGTGTTGTGCCGTGCTCGTAGGTTTAGTACACTTAAAGTATTGAAAGCTGTGTTCATTCGCAAATATTACCCCAAGCTATGCATCCAGAAAGAAGATGTCCGTATACACCACTACCTTCTTTACAACACCAGAGTGCAAAACGATGATTGGTGGCTGGCCTTCCAAATTGTGTTCAGGGACCTCTGTGGTGGCAGTTTGAGCGTTGTCCCAAAGCTTGCCATACTGATAGATGTACTGACCAATACCACTGACATCCACTCCCTTCCACACTTTCACTCAGACCATGATTTCAGCATAATTGTATTTCAATGATACGAGCGAATACTCGCGTTTTGTAGCACGTGAAGATGTTGCCCCAAAGCGTTCAGCCGGTTTGACTTTCTAGGGATCCCTTTTCTCAGCACAGGCTGCAGCCAGCTTGGCGTCGTCTGGCAAGGTAGAGTACTGATAATACTACGCTCTGTTTTGCGCCGTGAGAAGCCCTCCATCAGTGTCTGCAACATCATTGTTGTCGATGTAGAAATACGGACCGCTCAGTGGGTCGACATTCAGCTTCTCCTCGCAGTCGCTATTACTCCAGCGCTGACTATCGTCGCCACCAGTATCCAGTGTCGATTTTATGAGGGCTCTTCGTTGCTATGCATATAAGACTCGCCACTGCTGAACAAACTCAGCGAGATCGCCACCAAAGAAATAATTCCGATCGCGAACTAACTTTCAGCGCCGCTTCGTAAAGGGAGTCTCACGCTGACAACTCTGGACCTAAGTCCTTGTCGCGACACCTGTCGCCATCGCTGTGTCTAAACTCAACCTCCCTGTGACGAGCTCTCACCTAGCGCTAAAATCAATTGACCAGAGACATTTGAAGACACTTGAAACTCCTTTGACAACAAAGACACCCAGTCGATCGAAAAGAATCTTCAAACGCCACCTCACTGCGCGTCCCAAACTTTGACGTCACATTTTGATGATTGATATCAAGTACACAAGTGCTGGTTTTTGCTGGCCGGGGCTCAAAAGTTTATAACTTTTTTCACTATTAACTTTGTTATCCATCCGAACACTTACCATGACAGTAGGGCACTGAAGTGAGATTTCCATCAGCCGTGCAATTTGGTGTGGCATCACCCACGATCCGCTGACCCTCTTGGCAAGAATAGGTAACATTGTGCGTGAATTGGACAACGGCTCTGTCAGCAGTGCCATTGTCAATGAGAGGTACGTTACAGTACAGCGCTGTGCACAGAATAACGAAAACAAAATTTAATGATACATTTACTGTTTTAGCATCAGTATCGTGTTGATTGAGAGCGATAAAAGCACAGTCTGAGTAAGAGTTCTCGGTGTCAAGTAAAAAGTAAATTCTCATGAAAAATAATAACAATGCGGGACTCAGAGAGGGTGAAGTGCAAGGAGTATAATGAAACGCCTGTTGTCCAACAGTCGGTGTCGTTCAGTTTATGATGGCACTTGTTTCACAGTGTTGTGCCGTGCTCGTAGGTTTAGTACACTTAAAGTATTGAAAGCTGTGTTCATTCGCAAATATTACCCCAAGCTATGCATCCAGAAAGAAGATGTCCGTATACACCACTACCTTCTTTACAACACCAGAGTGCAAAACGATGATTGGTGGCTGGCCTTCCAAATTGTGTTCAGGGACCTCTGTGGTGGCAGTTTGAGCGTTGTCCCAAAGCTTGCCATACTGATAGATGTACTGACCAATACCACTGACATCCACTCCCTTCCACACTTTCACTCAGACCATGATTTCAGCATAATTGTATTTCAATGATACGAGCGAATACTCGCGTTTTGTAGCACGTGAAGATGTTGCCCCAAAGCGTTCAGCCGGTTTGACTTTCTAGGGATCCCTTTTCTCAGCACAGGCTGCAGCCAGCTTGGCGTCGTCTGGCAAGGTAGAGTACTGATAATACTACGCTCTGTTTTGCGCCGTGAGAAGCCCTCCATCAGTGTCTGCAACATCATTGTTGTCGATGTAGAAATACGGACCGCTCAGTGGGTCGACATTCAGCTTCTCCTCGCAGTCGCTATTACTCCAGCGCTGACTATCGTCGCCACCAGTATCCAGTGTCGATTTTATGAGGGCTCTTCGTTGCTATGCATATAAGACTCGCCACTGCTGAACAAACTCAGCGAGATCGCCACCAAAGAAATAATTCCGATCGCGAACTAACTTTCAGCGCCGCTTCGTAAAGGGAGTCTCACGCTGACAACTCTGGACCTAAGTCCTTGTCGCGACACCTGTCGCCATCGCTGTGTCTAAACTCAACCTCCCTGTGACGAGCTCTCACCTAGCGCTAAAATCAATTGACCAGAGACATTTGAAGACACTTGAAACTCCTTTGACAACAAAGACACCCAGTCGATCGAAAAGAATCTTCAAACGCCACCTCACTGCGCGTTCCAAACTTTGACGTCACATTTTGATGATTGATATCAAGTACACAAGTGCTGGTTTTTGCTGGCCGGGGCTCAAAAGTTTATAACTTTTTTCACTATTAACTTTGTTATCCATCCGAACACTTACCATGACAGTAGGGCACTGAAGTGAGATTTCCATCAGCCGTGCAATTTGGTGTGGCATCACCCACGATCCGCTGACCCTCTTGGCAAGAATAGGTAACATTGTGCGTGAATTGGACAACGGCTCTGTCAGCAGTGCCATTGTCAATGAGAGGTACGTTACAGTACAGCGCTGTGCACAGAATAACGAAAACAAAATTTAATGATACATTTACTGTTTTAGCATCAGTATCGTGTTGATTGAGAGCGATAAAAGCACAGTCTGAGTAAGAGTTCTCGGTGTCAAGTAAAAAGTAAATTCTCATGAAAAATAATAACAATGCGGGACTCAGAGAGGGTGAAGTGCAAGGAGTATAATGAAACGCCTGTTGTCCAACAGTCGGTGTCGTTCAGTTTATGATGGCACTTGTTTCACAGTGTTGTGCCGTGCTCGTAGGTTTAGTACACTTAAAGTATTGAAAGCTGTGTTCATTCGCAAATATTACCCCAAGCTATGCATCCAGAAAGAAGATGTCCGTATACACCACTACCTTCTTTACAACACCAGAGTGCAAAACGATGATTGGTGGCTGGCCTTCCAAATTGTGTTCAGGGACCTCTGTGGTGGCAGTTTGAGCGTTGTCCCAAAGCTTGCCATACTGATAGATGTACTGACCAATACCACTGACATCCACTCCCTTCCACACTTTCACTCAGACCATGATTTCAGCATAATTGTATTTCAATGATACGAGCGAATACTCGCGTTTTGTAGCACGTGAAGATGTTGCCCCAAAGCGTTCAGCCGGTTTGACTTTCTAGGGATCCCTTTTCTCAGCACAGGCTGCAGCCAGCTTGGCGTCGTCTGGCAAGGTAGAGTACTGATAATACTACGCTCTGTTTTGCGCCGTGAGAAGCCCTCCATCAGTGTCTGCAACATCATTGTTGTCGATGTAGAAATACGGACCGCTCAGTGGGTCGACATTCAGCTTCTCCTCGCAGTCGCTATTACTCCAGCGCTGACTATCGTCGCCACCAGTATCCAGTGTCGATTTTATGAGGGCTCTTCGTTGCTATGCATATAAGACTCGCCACTGCTGAACAAACTCAGCGAGATCGCCACCAAAGAAATAATTCCGATCGCGAACTAACTTTCAGCGCCGCTTCGTAAAGGGAGTCTCACGCTGACAACTCTGGACCTAAGTCCTTGTCGCGACACCTGTCGCCATCGCTGTGTCTAAACTCAACCTCCCTGTGACGAGCTCTCACCTAGCGCTAAAATCAATTGACCAGAGACATTTGAAGACACTTGAAACTCCTTTGACAACAAAGACACCCAGTCGATCGAAAAGAATCTTCAAACGCCACCTCACTGCGCGTCCCAAACTTTGACGTCACATTTTGATGATTGATATCAAGTACACAAGTGCTGGTTTTTGCTGGCCGGGGCTCAAAAGTTTATAACTTTTTTCACTATTAACTTTGTTATCCATCCGAACACTTACCATGACAGTAGGGCACTGAAGTGAGATTTCCATCAGCCGTGCAATTTGGTGTGGCATCACCCACGATCCGCTGACCCTCTTGGCAAGAATAGGTAACATTGTGCGTGAATTGGACAACGGCTCTGTCAGCAGTGCCATTGTCAATGAGAGGTACGTTACAGTACAGCGCTGTGCACAGAATAACGAAAACAAAATTTAATGATACATTTACTGTTTTAGCATCAGTATCGTGTTGATTGAGAGCGATAAAAGCACAGTCTGAGTAAGAGTTCTCGGTGTCAAGTAAAAAGTAAATTCTCATGAAAAATAATAACAATGCGGGACTCAGAGAGGGTGAAGTGCAAGGAGTATAATGAAACGCCTGTTGTCCAACAGTCGGTGTCGTTCAGTTTATGATGGCACTTGTTTCACAGTGTTGTGCCGTGCTCGTAGGTTTAGTACACTTAAAGTATTGAAAGCTGTGTTCATTCGCAAATATTACCCCAAGCTATGCATCCAGAAAGAAGATGTCCGTATACACCACTACCTTCTTTACAACACCAGAGTGCAAAACGATGATTGGTGGCTGGCCTTCCAAATTGTGTTCAGGGACCTCTGTGGTGGCAGTTTGAGCGTTGTCCCAAAGCTTGCCATACTGATAGATGTACTGACCAATACCACTGACATCCACTCCCTTCCACACTTTCACTCAGACCATGATTTCAGCATAATTGTATTTCAATGATACGAGCGAATACTCGCGTTTTGTAGCACGTGAAGATGTTGCCCCAAAGCGTTCAGCCGGTTTGACTTTCTAGGGATCCCTTTTCTCAGCACAGGCTGCAGCCAGCTTGGCGTCGTCTGGCAAGGTAGAGTACTGATAATACTACGCTCTGTTTTGCGCCGTGAGAAGCCCTCCATCAGTGTCTGCAACATCATTGTTGTCGATGTAGAAATACGGACCGCTCAGTGGGTCGACATTCAGCTTCTCCTCGCAGTCGCTATTACTCCAGCGCTGACTATCGTCGCCACCAGTATCCAGTGTCGATTTTATGAGGGCTCTTCGTTGCTATGCATATAAGACTCGCCACTGCTGAACAAACTCAGCGAGATCGCCACCAAAGAAATAATTCCGATCGCGAACTAACTTTCAGCGCCGCTTCGTAAAGGGAGTCTCACGCTGACAACTCTGGACCTAAGTCCTTGTCGCGACACCTGTCGCCATCGCTGTGTCTAAACTCAACCTCCCTGTGACGAGCTCTCACCTAGCGCTAAAATCAATTGACCAGAGACATTTGAAGACACTTGAAACTCCTTTGACAACAAAGACACCCAGTCGATCGAAAAGAATCTTCAAACGCCACCTCACTGCGCGTCCCAAACTTTGACGTCACATTTTGATGATTGATATCAAGTACACAAGTGCTGGTTTTTGCTGGCCGGGGCTCAAAAGTTTATAACTTTTTTCACTATTAACTTTGTTATCCATCCGAACACTTACCATGACAGTAGGGCACTGAAGTGAGATTTCCATCAGCCGTGCAATTTGGTGTGGCATCACCCACGATCCGCTGACCCTCTTGGCAAGAATAGGTAACATTGTGCGTGAATTGGACAACGGCTCTGTCAGCAGTGCCATTGTCAATGAGAGGTACGTTACAGTACAGCGCTGTGCACAGAATAACGAAAACAAAATTTAATGATACATTTACTGTTTTAGCATCAGTATCGTGTTGATTGAGAGCGATAAAAGCACAGTCTGAGTAAGAGTTCTCGGTGTCAAGTAAAAAGTAAATTCTCATGAAAAATAATAACAATGCGGGACTCAGAGAGGGTGAAGTGCAAGGAGTATAATGAAACGCCTGTTGTCCAACAGTCGGTGTCGTTCAGTTTATGATGGCACTTGTTTCACAGTGTTGTGCCGTGCTCGTAGGTTTAGTACACTTAAAGTATTGAAAGCTGTGTTCATTCGCAAATATTACCCCAAGCTATGCATCCAGAAAGAAGATGTCCGTATACACCACTACCTTCTTTACAACACCAGAGTGCAAAACGATGATTGGTGGCTGGCCTTCCAAATTGTGTTCAGGGACCTCTGTGGTGGCAGTTTGAGCGTTGTCCCAAAGCTTGCCATACTGATAGATGTACTGACCAATACCACTGACATCCACTCCCTTCCACACTTTCACTCAGACCATGATTTCAGCATAATTGTATTTCAATGATACGAGCGAATACTCGCGTTTTGTAGCACGTGAAGATGTTGCCCCAAAGCGTTCAGCCGGTTTGACTTTCTAGGGATCCCTTTTCTCAGCACAGGCTGCAGCCAGCTTGGCGTCGTCTGGCAAGGTAGAGTACTGATAATACTACGCTCTGTTTTGCGCCGTGAGAAGCCCTCCATCAGTGTCTGCAACATCATTGTTGTCGATGTAGAAATACGGACCGCTCAGTGGGTCGACATTCAGCTTCTCCTCGCAGTCGCTATTACTCCAGCGCTGACTATCGTCGCCACCAGTATCCAGTGTCGATTTTATGAGGGCTCTTCGTTGCTATGCATATAAGACTCGCCACTGCTGAACAAACTCAGCGAGATCGCCACCAAAGAAATAATTCCGATCGCGAACTAACTTTCAGCGCCGCTTCGTAAAGGGAGTCTCACGCTGACAACTCTGGACCTAAGTCCTTGTCGCGACACCTGTCGCCATCGCTGTGTCTAAACTCAACCTCCCTGTGACGAGCTCTCACCTAGCGCTAAAATCAATTGACCAGAGACATTTGAAGACACTTGAAACTCCTTTGACAACAAAGACACCCAGTCGATCGAAAAGAATCTTCAAACGCCACCTCACTGCGCGTTCCAAACTTTGACGTCACATTTTGATGATTGATATCAAGTACACAAGTGCTGGTTTTTGCTGGCCGGGGCTCAAAAGTTTATAACTTTTTTCACTATTAACTTTGTTATCCATCCGAACACTTACCATGACAGTAGGGCACTGAAGTGAGATTTCCATCAGCCGTGCAATTTGGTGTGGCATCACCCACGATCCGCTGACCCTCTTGGCAAGAATAGGTAACATTGTGCGTGAATTGGACAACGGCTCTGTCAGCAGTGCCATTGTCAATGAGAGGTACGTTACAGTACAGCGCTGTGCACAGAATAACGAAAACAAAATTTAATGATACATTTACTGTTTTAGCATCAGTATCGTGTTGATTGAGAGCGATAAAAGCACAGTCTGAGTAAGAGTTCTCGGTGTCAAGTAAAAAGTAAATTCTCATGAAAAATAATAACAATGCGGGACTCAGAGAGGGTGAAGTGCAAGGAGTATAATGAAACGCCTGTTGTCCAACAGTCGGTGTCGTTCAGTTTATGATGGCACTTGTTTCACAGTGTTGTGCCGTGCTCGTAGGTTTAGTACACTTAAAGTATTGAAAGCTGTGTTCATTCGCAAATATTACCCCAAGCTATGCATCCAGAAAGAAGATGTCCGTATACACCACTACCTTCTTTACAACACCAGAGTGCAAAACGATGATTGGTGGCTGGCCTTCCAAATTGTGTTCAGGGACCTCTGTGGTGGCAGTTTGAGCGTTGTCCCAAAGCTTGCCATACTGATAGATGTACTGACCAATACCACTGACATCCACTCCCTTCCACACTTTCACTCAGACCATGATTTCAGCATAATTGTATTTCAATGATACGAGCGAATACTCGCGTTTTGTAGCACGTGAAGATGTTGCCCCAAAGCGTTCAGCCGGTTTGACTTTCTAGGGATCCCTTTTCTCAGCACAGGCTGCAGCCAGCTTGGCGTCGTCTGGCAAGGTAGAGTACTGATAATACTACGCTCTGTTTTGCGCCGTGAGAAGCCCTCCATCAGTGTCTGCAACATCATTGTTGTCGATGTAGAAATACGGACCGCTCAGTGGGTCGACATTCAGCTTCTCCTCGCAGTCGCTATTACTCCAGCGCTGACTATCGTCGCCACCAGTATCCAGTGTCGATTTTATGAGGGCTCTTCGTTGCTATGCATATAAGACTCGCCACTGCTGAACAAACTCAGCGAGATCGCCACCAAAGAAATAATTCCGATCGCGAACTAACTTTCAGCGCCGCTTCGTAAAGGGAGTCTCACGCTGACAACTCTGGACCTAAGTCCTTGTCGCGACACCTGTCGCCATCGCTGTGTCTAAACTCAACCTCCCTGTGACGAGCTCTCACCTAGCGCTAAAATCAATTGACCAGAGACATTTGAAGACACTTGAAACTCCTTTGACAACAAAGACACCCAGTCGATCGAAAAGAATCTTCAAACGCCACCTCACTGCGCGTCCCAAACTTTGACGTCACATTTTGATGATTGATATCAAGTACACAAGTGCTGGTTTTTGCTGGCCGGGGCTCAAAAGTTTATAACTTTTTTCACTATTAACTTTGTTATCCATCCGAACACTTACCATGACAGTAGGGCACTGAAGTGAGATTTCCATCAGCCGTGCAATTTGGTGTGGCATCACCCACGATCCGCTGACCCTCTTGGCAAGAATAGGTAACATTGTGCGTGAATTGGACAACGGCTCTGTCAGCAGTGCCATTGTCAATGAGAGGTACGTTACAGTACAGCGCTGTGCACAGAATAACGAAAACAAAATTTAATGATACATTTACTGTTTTAGCATCAGTATCGTGTTGATTGAGAGCGATAAAAGCACAGTCTGAGTAAGAGTTCTCGGTGTCAAGTAAAAAGTAAATTCTCATGAAAAATAATAACAATGCGGGACTCAGAGAGGGTGAAGTGCAAGGAGTATAATGAAACGCCTGTTGTCCAACAGTCGGTGTCGTTCAGTTTATGATGGCACTTGTTTCACAGTGTTGTGCCGTGCTCGTAGGTTTAGTACACTTAAAGTATTGAAAGCTGTGTTCATTCGCAAATATTACCCCAAGCTATGCATCCAGAAAGAAGATGTCCGTATACACCACTACCTTCTTTACAACACCAGAGTGCAAAACGATGATTGGTGGCTGGCCTTCCAAATTGTGTTCAGGGACCTCTGTGGTGGCAGTTTGAGCGTTGTCCCAAAGCTTGCCATACTGATAGATGTACTGACCAATACCACTGACATCCACTCCCTTCCACACTTTCACTCAGACCATGATTTCAGCATAATTGTATTTCAATGATACGAGCGAATACTCGCGTTTTGTAGCACGTGAAGATGTTGCCCCAAAGCGTTCAGCCGGTTTGACTTTCTAGGGATCCCTTTTCTCAGCACAGGCTGCAGCCAGCTTGGCGTCGTCTGGCAAGGTAGAGTACTGATAATACTACGCTCTGTTTTGCGCCGTGAGAAGCCCTCCATCAGTGTCTGCAACATCATTGTTGTCGATGTAGAAATACGGACCGCTCAGTGGGTCGACATTCAGCTTCTCCTCGCAGTCGCTATTACTCCAGCGCTGACTATCGTCGCCACCAGTATCCAGTGTCGATTTTATGAGGGCTCTTCGTTGCTATGCATATAAGACTCGCCACTGCTGAACAAACTCAGCGAGATCGCCACCAAAGAAATAATTCCGATCGCGAACTAACTTTCAGCGCCGCTTCGTAAAGGGAGTCTCACGCTGACAACTCTGGACCTAAGTCCTTGTCGCGACACCTGTCGCCATCGCTGTGTCTAAACTCAACCTCCCTGTGACGAGCTCTCACCTAGCGCTAAAATCAATTGACCAGAGACATTTGAAGACACTTGAAACTCCTTTGACAACAAAGACACCCAGTCGATCGAAAAGAATCTTCAAACGCCACCTCACTGCGCGTCCCAAACTTTGACGTCACATTTTGATGATTGATATCAAGTACACAAGTGCTGGTTTTTGCTGGCCGGGGCTCAAAAGTTTATAACTTTTTTCACTATTAACTTTGTTATCCATCCGAACACTTACCATGACAGTAGGGCACTGAAGTGAGATTTCCATCAGCCGTGCAATTTGGTGTGGCATCACCCACGATCCGCTGACCCTCTTGGCAAGAATAGGTAACATTGTGCGTGAATTGGACAACGGCTCTGTCAGCAGTGCCATTGTCAATGAGAGGTACGTTACAGTACAGCGCTGTGCACAGAATAACGAAAACAAAATTTAATGATACATTTACTGTTTTAGCATCAGTATCGTGTTGATTGAGAGCGATAAAAGCACAGTCTGAGTAAGAGTTCTCGGTGTCAAGTAAAAAGTAAATTCTCATGAAAAATAATAACAATGCGGGACTCAGAGAGGGTGAAGTGCAAGGAGTATAATGAAACGCCTGTTGTCCAACAGTCGGTGTCGTTCAGTTTATGATGGCACTTGTTTCACAGTGTTGTGCCGTGCTCGTAGGTTTAGTACACTTAAAGTATTGAAAGCTGTGTTCATTCGCAAATATTACCCCAAGCTATGCATCCAGAAAGAAGATGTCCGTATACACCACTACCTTCTTTACAACACCAGAGTGCAAAACGATGATTGGTGGCTGGCCTTCCAAATTGTGTTCAGGGACCTCTGTGGTGGCAGTTTGAGCGTTGTCCCAAAGCTTGCCATACTGATAGATGTACTGACCAATACCACTGACATCCACTCCCTTCCACACTTTCACTCAGACCATGATTTCAGCATAATTGTATTTCAATGATACGAGCGAATACTCGCGTTTTGTAGCACGTGAAGATGTTGCCCCAAAGCGTTCAGCCGGTTTGACTTTCTAGGGATCCCTTTTCTCAGCACAGGCTGCAGCCAGCTTGGCGTCGTCTGGCAAGGTAGAGTACTGATAATACTACGCTCTGTTTTGCGCCGTGAGAAGCCCTCCATCAGTGTCTGCAACATCATTGTTGTCGATGTAGAAATACGGACCGCTCAGTGGGTCGACATTCAGCTTCTCCTCGCAGTCGCTATTACTCCAGCGCTGACTATCGTCGCCACCAGTATCCAGTGTCGATTTTATGAGGGCTCTTCGTTGCTATGCATATAAGACTCGCCACTGCTGAACAAACTCAGCGAGATCGCCACCAAAGAAATAATTCCGATCGCGAACTAACTTTCAGCGCCGCTTCGTAAAGGGAGTCTCACGCTGACAACTCTGGACCTAAGTCCTTGTCGCGACACCTGTCGCCATCGCTGTGTCTAAACTCAACCTCCCTGTGACGAGCTCTCACCTAGCGCTAAAATCAATTGACCAGAGACATTTGAAGACACTTGAAACTCCTTTGACAACAAAGACACCCAGTCGATCGAAAAGAATCTTCAAACGCCACCTCACTGCGCGTCCCAAACTTTGACGTCACATTTTGATGATTGATATCAAGTACACAAGTGCTGGTTTTTGCTGGCCGGGGCTCAAAAGTTTAATGTTGGGTTAGCTTTTGGGCTAACCCTAGTTAGCGATAAGACCGATGCGCTGCTCTCTATCTCATGCTAGCTGCGACCGAGCTGGCTTTACACGTGCACTCAACTGCTGCGCATGCGCGCCCAAATCGCCTTGGGTAGCTCTTGCTGCGCTGACTTTGGCTTGCGCTTTCCTTTGCAGTGTCACTGAGCAGCAACCGGAATTTGTTTGTTGAGAATAGAATTAATTATTCAGACTCCTTGTAGATTCCTCGCAGCCGTTTACTGCACGACAAACATGTTGTCTACCTCTGAAGCACGCCGTATGAACGTGTCGGACTTGCGGGCCGAGCTGGAAGGCCGTGGGCTGAATTCGAGCGGAACAAAGCCCCAGCTTCTTGCCCGTTTGCTGCTCAGTATCCAGGACACGTCGAGCTCGGCGGCACGGGAACCTCGATCTCCGTCGGCCACGCCATCCTCGCGGCAGGAGCACGAGCAGGAGCAAGATCTGGAGAGTGCTGCAGCAGCTTCTCCGACTCCCCAGATCCCGGACCGGAGCAGTAATGACGATTTGCGCCAGTTTGTGCGGCAGGAAGTACATTCCGCCGTCACCGTTGCCTTGTCGGAGGCGATCGCTCCAATGCTGGCCACCATCACTGCCCCTGGATCCGCTGGGAATCAACCTTCGGCGGAGTCTTCCAACGCTGGTAATCTCTCCGTTCCCCAGACTATACGAGAGAAAATATTGAAGGGTGACTTTGTAGATTTCACCCAGCTGCTGCCCGATACTATCGCCACCTCGTATTCTGCCCCACGCCAGCTTCATCTGCAGTTCAGCAGTGGCGGCCAGTCTCTGGAGGTGGTGGAAGGTGGAGCGGCGCAGCCCGTTCGTCGACGCGTCCACGACTTGCCGACATGGCTGGAGGCATGGACTCTCTTCATGAACGTCGTGTGTTCTGCCAACCCGTCCCGCCTGCAGGAGATGCTCTCCTACCAAGCCACCATAGTTGCAGCCAACAGGCAATACTATCCGGAGGCTTGGCTGTCGTACGACACCCAGTTTCGCTCTGCCATTTCTGCTCAGCCAGGCAAGCGCTTTGACGTCATCGACATAAATCTGTGGCAAATGTCCGTGACTAGCCGATCAAGGCCCACATGTGAGTCCTGCCGCCTCATCCATCCCGGAGGCGGCCAGTGTCCCTTTCGTCCGCACCGTAACAACCAGCAAGCCTTCAATGGAGTCCGCACGGTGTCTAATGGCCAACCGATCTGCCGGAACTTCAACGCTGGGCGTTGCAGTCTCAGCACGTGCAAGTACGCCCATGTCTGCAACCGCTGCGGGTCCAAGGACCACAACGGATCTAAGTGCGGTAGGCGCCAGTAACTCTGCTGCTTTGGCTGCAGCTCCCGCGATTGTACATATTTCTCCCTGCACTTCACGTTCTACTGATTTCACAAGCGCATGTCCTGCTGTCCACACACCCCTCTCTGTTTCTCGCTTCGAATCACTGCTCCGTAACCACCCTGACAGTTCATTGGCTTCGTATGTTATTAACGGCCTCCGCTGCGGCTTTGACATTGGCTTTACCGGCAACCGCATAACTAACCAGCACTCGTCCAACCTCTCATCAGCATTCCAGCACTCTGCATTTGTGTCTGCACAGCTCACCGCTTCCTGCAACGCCGGCTACACGGCTGGCCCATTTGACTCGCCCCCATTCCCATTTATGTACTGCTCTGGCATTGGCGCTGTTCCGAAAAAGAATGGCAAGCTACGCTTGATACACCACCTGTCCAGCCCTGCCGGCTCCAGCGTTAACGACGGGATCCCTGCCGAGCCTTTCTCTTTGCAGTACATCAGCATTGATGAAGCCATTAACATCATTATGTCCTCCCCGTCTCCTGTCTATCTCTCTAAACTCGATGTGAAGAGTGCTTTTCGTCAAATACCTGTCCGCCCACAGGATTGGCATCTCCTCGGCATCCTGTGGCAGGGGAAGTACTACTACGACCGTGTCTTGCCATTTGGGCTCCGCTCTAGCCCGGCGGTATTTGATGCAGTGGCAGCCACCATCGAATGGATAATGCACCACGAATTCTCCATCCCTAATTTGCTGCATTTCCTGGACGACTACTTGTGCGTGAGCGTGGGCCAGGCAGTGGCGAATCGGCAGCTGGCCATTCTTCTCCGTGCATTCTCATACCTCGGAGTCCCGCTCGCGCCTGCAAAGGTGGAAGGCCCGTCTCGTACCTTGACATTCCTGGGCATTATCCTGGATTGTGAGAAGATGGAAGCCCGGCTCCCTGACGACAAATTGGCCGACATCAAGCGCCTGTTGACTGCAGCGAGCATCAACCCCACCATGTCTCAGCGCGAACTCGAATCTCTTCTGGGGAAACTCTCCTTCGCTGCAAGAGTCATCGTACCCGGCCGGACATTTATGCGGCGCCTGTGGTCTATTTGCAGTCGCTACCAGCAGCCTCACTACCGCATCAGTCTGACTACCGAGTGCCAGGAAGATATCCAATGGTGGCTACGGCTCCTGGAACAATGGAACGGAAAATCATTCTTCCTGTTCCCAGATTGGACACCATCTCCAGACTTGGAGCTGTTCACTGATGCCAGTGGCACCCTGGGCTGGGGCGCATTCAACAGCGGCCGCTGGCTTCAAGGGACCTGGTCGCCTGAGCAACTCACTCACAGCATTGAGTGGAAGGAGCTCTACGCGTTGGTCACAGCGTGCTGCACGTGGGCCAAGGAATGGCGCCAGCTTCGTATCACAATGCACTGCGACAACAAGGTTGTGGTAGATTGCATCCGCTCCGGCACATCCAAGTCACCGCCAGTGATGACCCTGATCAGGGAGCTGTTCTTTGTGTGCGCCCGCTTCAATTTCACCGTCACTGCTGCTCACATTGCTGGCCAGTCTAACTGCATTGCCGATTCGCTGTCTCGTTTCCGCATGGAAGAATTCCGACGTCTCGCCCCAGCTGCTCAAGCACAACCAGACCGAGTAGTGCTGCCATTCCAGTCGATGTAATATAGCCTTGACATACAGGTACCGATTGTCATTGCTAAATTGCCGTATTGAGAACCTGCGTTGGATTTCATCCATCTGCATGCCTACCTTTATCCATCTCGTGCCTTAATCACTTGTTCTTAGCTCTCGTGCATTGGTGGTGAACGCTTGCTGGGGTGCCGTGTGCTGGTTTTCTGGGAACAGCTTCCTTCAACTGGTTGCTTTGCTGCTACTATCTCTGCTTAAAATTGCATACTATTGGTCGGCTGTTTGCGACGCCAATCAGTAGTCATTGCACCCGGTCGCGGGTACTATTGCCGCTCAAGCATGAGCGATTGCTTTGGCCGTTTGCAACGCCAACTGCTTCACCCTGGTTGGCTGTTTGCAACGTCGATCAGGGAACTTTGCACCCGGTCGCGGGTACTGCTGCAGCTCAGTCGTGAGCGATCACTTTGGCTGTTTGCAACGCCAATCGCTTCACCAGTTGATCGAAACCAGCACACTGGTGTACCCCAATCATCCTTGTGCGGTGTTGTGAGAATGCGTGGGTATGCATGCAGCTTTGCTCTGTGACTTTCCATTGCATGTAGTCACTTGGCTCTCCCATTTCCTATACACTGCTCTGATGCATTCGGGTGCAAGCGCTAATAACTTTTTTCACTATTAACTTTGTTATCCATCCGAACACTTACCATGACAGTAGGGCACTGAAGTGAGATTTCCATCAGCCGTGCAATTTGGTGTGGCATCACCCACGATCCGCTGACCCTCTTGGCAAGAATAGGTAACATTGTGCGTGAATTGGACAACGGCTCTGTCAGCAGTGCCATTGTCAATGAGAGGTACGTTACAGTACAGCGCTGTGCACAGAATAACGAAAACAAAATTTAATGATACATTTACTGTTTTAGCATCAGTATCGTGTTGATTGAGAGCGATAAAAGCACAGTCTGAGTAAGAGTTCTCGGTGTCAAGTAAAAAGTAAATTCTCATGAAAAATAATAACAATGCGGGACTCAGAGAGGGTGAAGTGCAAGGAGTATAATGAAACGCCTGTTGTCCAACAGTCGGTGTCGTTCAGTTTATGATGGCACTTGTTTCACAGTGTTGTGCCGTGCTCGTAGGTTTAGTACACTTAAAGTATTGAAAGCTGTGTTCATTCGCAAATATTACCCCAAGCTATGCATCCAGAAAGAAGGTGTCCGTATACACCACTACCTTCTTTACAACACCAGAGTGCAAAACGATGATTGGTGGCTGGCCTTCCAAATTGTGTTCAGGGACCTCTGTGGTGGCAGTTTGAGCGTTGTCCCAAAGCTTGCCATACTGATCGATGTACTGACCAATACCACTGACATCCACTCCCTTCCACACTTTCACTCAGACCATGATTTCAGCATAATTGTATTTCAATGATACGAGCGAATACTCGCGTTTTGTAGCACGTGAAGATGTTGCCCCAAAGCGTTCAGCCGGTTTGACTTTCTAGGGATCCCTTTTCTCAGCACAGGCTGCAGCCAGCTTGGCGTCGTCTGGCAAGGTAGAGTACTGATAATACTATGCTCTGTTTTGCGCCGTGAGAAGCCCTCCATCAGTGTCTGCAACATCATTGTTGTCGATGTAGAAATACGGACCGCTCAGTGGGTCGACATTCAGCTTCTCCTCGCAGTCGCTATTACTCCAGCGCTGACTATCGTCGCCACCAGTATCCAGTGTCGATTTTATGAGGGCTCTTCGTTGCTATGCATATAAGACTCGCCACTGCTGAACAAACTCAGCGAGATCGCCACCAAAGAAATAATTCCGATCGCGAACTAACTTTCAGCGCCGCTTCGTAAAGGGAGTCTCACGCTGACAACTCTGGACCTAAGTCCTTGTCGCGACACCTGTCGCCATCGCTGTGTCTAAACTCAACCTCCCTGTGACGAGCTCTCACCTAGCGCTAAAATCAATTGACCAGAGACATTTGAAGACACTTGAAACTCCTTTGACAACAAAGACACCCAGTCGATCGAAAAGAATCTTCAAACGCCGCCTCACTGCGCGTCCCAAACTTTGACGTCACATTTTGATGATTGATATCAAGTACACAAGTGCTGGTTTTTGCTGGCCGGGGCTCAAAAGTTTATAACTTTTTTCACTATTAACTTTGTTATCCATCCGAACACTTACCATGACAGTAGGGCACTGAAGTGAGATTTCCATCAGCCGTGCAATTTGGTGTGGCATCACCCACGATCCGCTGACCCTCTTGGCAAGAATAGGTAACATTGTGCGTGAATTGGACAACGGCTCTGTCAGCAGTGCCATTGTCAATGAGAGGTACGTTACAGTACAGCGCTGTGCACAGAATAACGAAAACAAAATTTAATGATACATTTACTGTTTTAGCATCAGTATCGTGTTGATTGAGAGCGATAAAAGCACAGTCTGAGTAAGAGTTCTCGGTGTCAAGTAAAAAGTAAATTCTCATGAAAAATAATAACAATGCGGGACTCAGAGAGGGTGAAGTGCAAGGAGTATAATGAAACGCCTGTTGTCCAACAGTCGGTGTCGTTCAGTTTATGATGGCACTTGTTTCACAGTGTTGTGCCGTGCTCGTAGGTTTAGTTCACTTAAAGTATTGAAAGCTGTGTTCATTCGCAAATATTACCCCAAGCTATGCATCCAGAAAGAAGATGTCCGTATACACCACTACCTTCTTTACAACACCAGAGTGCAAAACGATGATTGGTGGCTGGCCTTCCAAATTGTGTTCAGGGACCTCTGTGGTGGCAGTTTGAGCGTTGTCCCAAAGCTTGCCATACTGATAGATGTACTGACCAATACCACTGACATCCACTCCCTTCCACACTTTCACTCAGACCATGATTTCAGCATAATTGTATTTCAATGATACGAGCGAATACTCGCGTTTTGTAGCACGTGAAGATGTTGCCCCAAAGCGTTCAGCCGGTTTGACTTTCTAGGGATTCCTTTTCTCAGCACAGGCTGCAGCCAGCTTGGCGTCGTCTGGCAAGGTAGAGTACTGATAATACTACGCTCTGTTTTGCGCCGTGAGAAGCCCTCCATCAGTGTCTGCAACATCATTGTTGTCGATGTAGAAATACGGACCGCTCAGTGGGTCGACATTCAGCTTCTCCTCGCAGTCGCTATTACTCCAGCGCTGACTATCGTCGCCACCAGTATCCAGTGTCGATTTTATGAGGGCTCTTCGTTGCTATGCATATAAGACTCGCCACTGCTGAACAAACTCAGCGAGATCGCCACCAAAGAAATAATTCCGATCGCGAACTAACTTTCAGCGCCGCTTCGTAAAGGGAGTCTCACGCTGACAACTCTGGACCTAAGTCCTTGTCGCGACACCTGTCGCCATCGCTGTGTCTAAACTCAACCTCCCTGTGACGAGCTCTCACCTAGCGCTAAAATCAATTGACCAGAGACATTTGAAGACACTTGAAACTCCTTTGACAACAAAGACACCCAGTCGATCGAAAAGAATCTTCAAACGCCACCTCACTGCGCGTCCCAAACTTTGACGTCACATTTTGATGATTGATATCAAGTACACAAGTGCTGGTTTTTGCTGGCCGGGGCTCAAAAGTTTATAACTTTTTTCACTATTAACTTTGTTATCCATCCGAACACTTACCATGACAGTAGGGCACTGAAGTGAGATTTCCATCAGCCGTGCAATTTGGTGTGGCATCACCCACGATCCGCTGACCCTCTTGGCAAGAATAGGTAACATTGTGCGTGAATTGGACAACGGCTCTGTCAGCAGTGCCATTGTCAATGAGAGGTACGTTACAGTACAGCGCTGTGCACAGAATAACGAAAACAAAATTTAATGATACATTTACTGTTTTAGCATCAGTATCGTGTTGATTGAGAGCGATAAAAGCACAGTCTGAGTAAGAGTTCTCGGTGTCAAGTAAAAAGTAAATTCTCATGAAAAATAATAACAATGCGGGACTCAGAGAGGGTGAAGTGCAAGGAGTATAATGAAACGCCTGTTGTCCAACAGTCGGTGTCGTTCAGTTTATGATGGCACTTGTTTCACAGTGTTGTGCCGTGCTCGTAGGTTTAGTACACTTAAAGTATTGAAAGCTGTGTTCATTCGCAAATATTACCCCAAGCTATGCATCCAGAAAGAAGATGTCCGTATACACCACTACCTTCTTTACAACACCAGAGTGCAAAACGATGATTGGTGGCTGGCCTTCCAAATTGTGTTCAGGGACCTCTGTGGTGGCAGTTTGAGCGTTGTCCCAAAGCTTGCCATACTGATAGATGTAATGACCAATACCACTGACATCCACTCCCTTCCACACTTTCACTCAGACCATGATTTCAGCATAATTGTATTTCAATGATACGAGCGAATACTCGCGTTTTGTAGCACGTGAAGATGTTGCCCCAAAGCGTTCAGCCGGTTTGACTTTCTAGGGATCCCTTTTCTCAGCACAGGCTGCAGCCAGCTTGGCGTCGTCTGGCAAGGTAGAGTACTGATAATACTACGCTCTGTTTTGCGCCGTGAGAAGCCCTCCATCAGTGTCTGCAACATCATTGTTGTCGATGTAGAAATACGGACCGCTCAGTGGGTCGACATTCAGCTTCTCCTCGCAGTCGCTATTACTCCAGCGCTGACTATCGTCGCCACCAGTATCCAGTGTCGATTTTATGAGGGCTCTTCGTTGCTATGCATATAAGACTCGCCACTGCTGAACAAACTCAGCGAGATCGCCACCAAAGAAATAATTCCGATCGCGAACTAACTTTCAGCGCCGCTTCATAAAGGGAGTCTCACGCTGACAACTCTGGACCTAAGTCCTTGTCGCGACACCTGTCGCCATCGCTGTGTCTAAACTCAACCTCCCTGTGACGAGCTCTCACCTAGCGCTAAAATCAATTGACCAGAGACATTTGAAGACACTTGAAACTCCTTTGACAACAAAGACACCCAGTCGATCGAAAAGAATCTTCAAACGCCACCTCACTGCGCGTCCCAAACTTTGACGTCACATTTTGATGATTGATATCAAGTACACAAGTGCTGGTTTTTGCTGGCCGGGGCTCAAAAGTTTATAACTTTTTTCACTATTAACTTTGTTATCCATCCGAACACTTACCATGACAGTAGGGCACTGAAGTGAGATTTCCATCAGCCGTGCAATTTGGTGTGGCATCACCCACGATCCGCTGACCCTCTTGGCAAGAATAGGTAACATTGTGCGTGAATTGGACAACGGCTCTGTCAGCAGTGCCATTGTCAATGAGAGGTACGTTACAGTACAGCGCTGTGCACAGAATAACGAAAACAAAATTTAATGATACATTTACTGTTTTAGCATCAGTATCGTGTTGATTGAGAGCGATAAAAGCACAGTCTGAGTAAGAGTTCTCGGTGGCAAGTAAAAAGTAAATTCTCATGAAAAATAATAACAATGCGGGACTCAGAGAGGGTGAAGTGCAAGGAGTATAATGAAACGCCTGTTGTCCAACAGTCGGTGTCGTTCAGTTTATGATGGCACTTGTTTCACAGTGTTGTGCCGTGCTCGTAGGTTTAGTACACTTAAAGTATTGAAAGCTGTGTTCATTCGCAAATATTACCCCAAGCTATGCATCCAGAAAGAAGATGTCCGTATACACCACTACCTTCTTTACAACACCAGAGTGCAAAACGATGATTGGTGGCTGGCCTTCCAAATTGTGTTCAGGGACCTCTGTGGTGGCAGTTTGAGCGTTGTCCCAAAGCTTGCCATACTGATAGATGTACTGACCAATACCACTGACATCCACTCCCTTCCACACTTTCACTCAGACCATGATTTCAGCATAATTGTATTTCAATGATACGAGCGAATACTCGCGTTTTGTAGCACGTGAAGATGTTGCCCCAAAGCGTTCAGCCGGTTTGACTTTCTAGGGATCCCTTTTCTCAGCACAGGCTGCAGCCAGCTTGGCGTCGTCTGGCAAGGTAGAGTACTGATAATACTACGCTCTGTTTTGCGCCGTGAGAAGCCCTCCATCAGTGTCTGCAACATCATTGTTGTCGATGTAGAAATACGGACCGCTCAGTGGGTCGACATTCAGCTTCTCCTCGCAGTCGCTATTACTCCAGCGCTGACTATCGTCGCCACCAGTATCCAGTGTCGATTTTATGAGGGCTCTTCGTTGCTATGCATATAAGACTCGCCACTGCTGAACAAACTCAGCGAGATCGCCACCAAAGAAATAATTCCGATCGCGAACTAACTTTCAGCGCCGCTTCGTAAAGGGAGTCCACGCTGACAACTCTGGACCTAAGTCCTTGTCGCGACACCTGTCGCCATCGCTGTGTCTAAACTCAACCTCCCTGTGACGAGCTCTCACCTAGCCGTAAAATCAATTGACCAGAGACATTTGAAGACACTTGAAACTCCTTTGACAACAAAGACACCCAGTCGATCGAAAAGAATCTTCAAACGCCGCCTCACTGCGCGTCCCAAACTTTGACGTCACATTTTGATGATTGATATCAAGTACACAAGTGCTGGTTTTTGCTGGCCGGGGCTCAAAAGTTTATAACTTTTTTCACTATTAACTTTGTTATCCATCCGAACACTTACCATGACAGTAGGGCACTGAAGTGAGATTTCCATCAGCCGTGCAATTTGGTGTGGCATCACCCACGATCCGCTGACCCTCTTGGCAAGAATAGGTAACATTGTGCGTGAATTGGACAACGGCTCTGTCAGCAGTGCCATTGTCAATGAGAGGTACGTTACAGTACAGCGCTGTGCACAGAATAACGAAAACAAAATTTAATGATACATTTACTGTTTTAGCATCAGTATCGTGTTGATTGAGAGCGATAAAAGCACAGTCTGAGTAAGAGTTCTCGGTGTCAAGTAAAAAGTAAATTCTCATGAAAAATAATAACAATGCGGGACTCAGAGAGGGTGAAGTGCAAGGAGTATAATGAAACGCCTGTTGTCCAACAGTCGGTGTCGTTCAGTTTATGATGGCACTTGTTTCACAGTGTTGTGCCGTGCTCGTAGGTTTAGTTCACTTAAAGTATTGAAAGCTGTGTTCATTCGCAAATATTACCCCAAGCTATGCATCCAGAAAGAAGATGTCCGTATACACCACTACCTTCTTTACAACACCAGAGTGCAAAACGATGATTGGTGGCTGGCCTTCCAAATTGTGTTCAGGGACCTCTGTGGTGGCAGTTTGAGCGTTGTCCCAAAGCTTGCCATACTGATAGATGTACTGACCAATACCACTGACATCCACTCCCTTCCACACTTTCACTCAGACCATGATTTCAGCATAATTGTATTTCAATGATACGAGCGAATACTCGCGTTTTGTAGCACGTGAAGATGTTGCCCCAAAGCGTTCAGCCGGTTTGACTTTCTAGGGATCCCTTTTCTCAGCACAGGCTGCAGCCAGCTTGGCGTCGTCTGGCAAGGTAGAGTACTGATAATACTACGCTCTGTTTTGCGCCGTGAGAAGCCCTCCATCAGTGTCTGCAACATCATTGTTGTCGATGTAGAAATACGGACCGCTCAGTGGGTCGACATTCAGCTTCTCCTCGCAGTCGCTATTACTCCAGCGCTGACTATCGTCGCCACCAGTATCCAGTGTCGATTTTATGAGGGCTCTTCGTTGCTATGCATATAAGACTCGCCACTGCTGAACAAACTCAGCGAGATCGCCACCAAAGAAATAATTCCGATCGCGAACTAACTTTCAGCGCCGCTTCGTAAAGGGAGTCTCACGCTGACAACTCTGGACCTAAATCCTTGTCGCGACACCTGTCGCCATCGCTGTGTCTAAACTCAACCTCCCTGTGACGAGCTCTCACCTAGCGCTAAAATCAATTGACCAGAGACATTTGAAGACACTTGAAACTCCTTTGACAACAAAGACACCCAGTCGATCGAAAAGAATCTTCAAACGCCGCCTCACTGCGCGTCCCAAACTTTGACGTCACATTTTGATGATTGATATCAAGTACACAAGTGCTGGTTTTTGCTGGCCGGGGCTCAAAAGTTTATAACTTTTTTCACTATTAACTTTGTTATCCATCCGAACACTTACCATGACAGTAGGGCACTGAAGTGAGATTTCCATCAGCCGTGCAATTTGGTGTGGCATCACCCACGATCCGCTGACCCTCTTGGCAAGAATAGGTAACATTGTGCGTGAATTGGACAACGGCTCTGTCAGCAGTGCCATTGTCAATGAGAGGTACGTTACAGTACAGCGCTGTGCACAGAATAACGAAAACAAAATTTAATGATACATTTACTGTTTTAGCATCAGTATCGTGTTGATTGAGAGCGATAAAAGCACAGTCTGAGTAAGAGTTCTCGGTGGCAAGTAAAAAGTAAATTCTCATGAAAAATAATAACAATGCGGGACTCAGAGAGGGTGAAGTGCAAGGAGTATAATGAAACGCCTGTTGTCCAACAGTCGGTGTCGTTCAGTTTATGATGGCACTTGTTTCACAGTGTTGTGCCGTGCTCGTAGGTTTAGTACACTTAAAGTATTGAAAGCTGTGTTCATTCGCAAATATTACCCCAAGCTATGCATCCAGAAAGAAGATGTCCGTATACACCACTACCTTCTTTACAACACCAGAGTGCAAAACGATGATTGGTGGCTGGCCTTCCAAATTGTGTTCAGGGACCTCTGTGGTGGCAGTTTGAGCGTTGTCCCAAAGCTTGCCATACTGATAGATGTACTGACCAATACCACTGACATCCACTCCCTTCCACACTTTCACTCAGACCATGATTTCAGCATAATTGTATTTCAATGATACGAGCGAATACTCGCGTTTTGTAGCACGTGAAGATGTTGCCCCAAAGCGTTCAGCCGGTTTGACTTTCTAGGGATCCCTTTTCTCAGCACAGGCTGCAGCCAGCTTGGCGTCGTCTGGCAAGGTAGAGTACTGATAATACTACGCTCTGTTTTGCGCCGTGAGAAGCCCTCCATCAGTGTCTGCAACATCATTGTTGTCGATGTAGAAATACGGACCGCTCAGTGGGTCGACATTCAGCTTCTCCTCGCAGTCGCTATTACTCCAGCGCTGACTATCGTCGCCACCAGTATCCAGTGTCGATTTTATGAGGGCTCTTCGTTGCTATGCATATAAGACTCGCCACTGCTGAACAAACTCAGCGAGATCGCCACCAAAGAAATAATTCCGATCGCGAACTAACTTTCAGCGCCGCTTCGTAAAGGGAGTCCACGCTGACAACTCTGGACCTAAGTCCTTGTCGCGACACCTGTCGCCATCGCTGTGTCTAAACTCAACCTCCCTGTGACGAGCTCTCACCTAGCGCTAAAATCAATTGACCAGAGACATTTGAAGACACTTGAAACTCCTTTGACAACAAAGACACCCAGTCGATCGAAAAGAATCTTCAAACGCCGCCTCACTGCGCGTCCCAAACTTTGACGTCACATTTTGATGATTGATATCAAGTACACAAGTGCTGGTTTTTGCTGGCCGGGGCTCAAAAGTTTATAACTTTTTTCACTATTAACTTTGTTATCCATCCGAACACTTACCATGACAGTAGGGCACTGAAGTGAGATTTCCATCAGCCGTGCAATTTGGTGTGGCATCACCCACGATCCGCTGACCCTCTTGGCAAGAATAGGTAACATTGTGCGTGAATTGGACAACGGCTCTGTCAGCAGTGCCATTGTCAATGAGAGGTACGTTACAGTACAGCGCTGTGCACAGAATAACGAAAACAAAATTTAATGATACATTTACTGTTTTAGCATCAGTATCGTGTTGATTGAGAGCGATAAAAGCACAGTCTGAGTAAGAGTTCTCGGTGTCAAGTAAAAAGTAAATTCTCATGAAAAATAATAACAATGCGGGACTCAGAGAGGGTGAAGTGCAAGGAGTATAATGAAACGCCTGTTGTCCAACAGTCGGTGTCGTTCAGTTTATGATGGCACTTGTTTCACAGTGTTGTGCCGTGCTCGTAGGTTTAGTACACTTAAAGTATTGAAAGCTGTGTTCATTCGCAAATATTACCCCAAGCTATGCATCCAGAAAGAAGATGTCCGTATACACCACTACCTTCTTTACAACACCAGAGTGCAAAACGATGATTGGTGGCTGGCCTTCCAAATTGTGTTCAGGGACCTCTGTGGTGGCAGTTTGAGCGTTGTCCCAAAGCTTGCCATACTGATAGATGTACTGACCAATACCACTGACATCCACTCCCTTCCACACTTTCACTCAGACCATGATTTCAGCATAATTGTATTTCAATGATACGAGCGAATACTCGCGTTTTGTAGCACGTGAAGATGTTGCCCCAAAGCGTTCAGCCGGTTTGACTTTCTAGGGATCCCTTTTCTCAGCACAGGCTGCAGCCAGCTTGGCGTCGTCTGGCAAGGTAGAGTACTGATAATACTACGCTCTGTTTTGCGCCGTGAGAAGCCCTCCATCAGTGTCTGCAACATCATTGTTGTCGATGTAGAAATACGGACCGCTCAGTGGGTCGACATTCAGCTTCTCCTCGCAGTCGCTATTACTCCAGCGCTGACTATCGTCGCCACCAGTATCCAGTGTCGATTTTATGAGGGCTCTTCGTTGCTATGCATACACGACTCGCCACTGCTGAACAAACTCAGCGAGATCGCCACCAAAGAAATAATTCCGATCGCGAACTAACTTTCAGCGCCGCTTCGTAAAGGGAGTCCACGCTGACAACTCTGGACCTAAGTCCTTGTCGCGACACCTGTCGCCATCGCTGTGTCTAAACTCAACCTCCCTGTGACGAGCTCTCACCTAGCGCTAAAATCAATTGACCAGAGACATTTGAAGACACTTGAAACTCCTTTGACAACAAAGACACCCAGTCGATCGAAAAGAATCTTCAAACGCCGCCTCACTGCGCGTCCCAAACTTTGACGTCACATTTTGATGATTGATATCAAGTACACAAGTGCTGGTTTTTGCTGGCCGGGGCTCAAAAGTTTATAACTTTTTTCACTATTAACTTTGTTATCCATCCGAACACTTACCATGACAGTAGGGCACTGAAGTGAGATTTCCATCAGCCGTGCAATTTGGTGTGGCATCACCCACGATCCGCTGACCCTCTTGGCAAGAATAGGTAACATTGTGCGTGAATTGGACAACGGCTCTGTCAGCAGTGCCATTGTCAATGAGAGGTACGTTACAGTACAGCGCTGTGCACAGAATAACGAAAACAAAATTTAATGATACATTTACTGTTTTAGCATCAGTATCGTGTTGATTGAGAGCGATAAAAGCACAGTCTGAGTAAGAGTTCTCGGTGTCAAGTAAAAAGTAAATTCTCATGAAAAATAATAACAATGCGGGACTCAGAGAGGGTGAAGTGCAAGGAGTATAATGAAACGCCTGTTGTCCAACAGTCGGTGTCGTTCAGTTTATGATGGCACTTGTTTCACAGTGTTGTGCCGTGCTCGTAGGTTTAGTACACTTAAAGTATTGAAAGCTGTGTTCATTCGCAAATATTACCCCAAGCTATGCATCCAGAAAGAAGATGTCCGTATACACCACTACCTTCTTTACAACACCAGAGTGCAAAACGATGATTGGTGGCTGGCCTTCCAAATTGTGTTCAGGGACCTCTGTGGTGGCAGTTTGAGCGTTGTCCCAAAGCTTGCCATACTGATAGATGTACTGACCAATACCACTGACATCCACTCCCTTCCACACTTTCACTCAGACCATGATTTCAGCATAATTGTATTTCAATGATACGAGCGAATACTCGCGTTTTGTAGCACGTGAAGATGTTGCCCCAAAGCGTTCAGCCGGTTTGACTTTCTAGGGATCCCTTTTCTCAGCACAGGCTGCAGCCAGCTTGGCGTCGTCTGGCAAGGTAGAGTACTGATAATACTACGCTCTGTTTTGCGCCGTGAGAAGCCCTCCATCAGTGTCTGCAACATCATTGTTGTCGATGTAGAAATACGGACCGCTCAGTGGGTCGACATTCAGCTTCTCCTCGCAGTCGCTATTACTCCAGCGCTGACTATCGTCGCCACCAGTATCCAGTGTCGATTTTATGAGGGCTCTTCGTTGCTATGCATATAAGACTCGCCACTGCTGAACAAACTCAGCGAGATCGCCACCAAAGAAATAATTCCGATCGCGAACTAACTGTCAGCGCCGCTTCGTAAAGGGAGTCTCACGCTGACAACTCTGGACCTAAGTCCTTGTCGCGACACCTGTCGCCATCGCTGTGTCTAAACTCAACCTCCCTGTGACGAGCTCTCACCTAGCGCTAAAATCAATTGACCAGAGACATTTGAAGACACTTGAAACTCCTTTGACAACAAAGACACCCAGTCGATCGAAAAGAATCTTCAAACGCCACCTCACTGCGCGTCCCAAACTTTGACGTCACATTTTGATGATTGATATCAAGTACACAAGTGCTAGTTTTTGCTGGCCGGGGCTCAAAAGTTTATAACTTTTTTCACTATTAACTTTGTTATCCATCCGAACACTTACCTAGACAGTAGGGCACTGAAGTGAGATTTCCATCAGCCGTGCAATTTGGTGTGGCATCACCCACGATCCGCTGACCCTCTTGGCAAGAATAGGTAACATTGTGCGTGAATTGGACAACGGCTCTGTCAGCAGTGCCATTGTCAATGAGAGGTACGTTACAGTACAGCGCTGTGCACAGAATAACGAAAACAAAATTTAATGATACATTTACTGTTTTAGCATCAGTATCGTGTTGATTGAGAGCGATAAAAGCACAGTCTGAGTAAGAGTTCTCGGTGGCAAGTAAAAAGTAAATTCTCATGAAAAATAATAACAATGCGGGACTCAGAGAGGGTGAAGTGCAAGGAGTATAATGAAACGCCTGTTGTCCAACAGTCGGTGTCGTTCAGTTTATGATGGCACTTGTTTCACAGTGTTGTGCCGTGCTCGTAGGTTTAGTACACTTAAAGTATTGAAAGCTGTGTTCATTCGCAAATATTACCCCACGCTATGCATCCAGAAAGAAGATGTCCGTATACACCACTACCTTCTTTACAACACCAGAGTGCAAAACGATGATTGGTGGCTGGCCTTCCAAATTGTGTTCAGGGACCTCTGTGGTGGCAGTTTGAGCGTTGTCCCAAAGCTTGCCATACTGATAGATGTACTGACCAATACCACTGACATCCACTCCCTTCCACACTTTCACTCAGACCATGATTTCAGCATAATTGTATTTCAATGATACGAGCGAATACTCGCGTTTTGTAGCACGTGAAGATGTTGCCCCAAAGCGTTCAGCCGGTTTGACTTTCTAGGGATCCCTTTTCTCAGCACAGGCTGCAGCCAGCTTGGCGTCGTCTGGCAAGGTAGAGTACTGATAATACTACGCTCTGTTTTGCGCCGTGAGAAGCCCTCCATCAGTGTCTGCAACATCATTGTTGTCGATGTAGAAATACGGACCGCTCAGTGGGTCGACATTCAGCTTCTCCTCGCAGTCGCTATTACTCCAGCGCTGACTATCGTCGCCACCAGTATCCAGTGTCGATTTTATGAGGGCTCTTCGTTGCTATGCATATAAGACTCGCCACTGCTGAACAAACTCAGCGAGATCGCCACCAAAAAAATAATTCCGATCGCGAACTAACTTTCAGCGCCGCTTCGTAAAGGGAGTCCACGCTGACAACTCTGGACCTAAGTCCTTGTCGCGACACCTGTCGCCATCGCTGTGTCTAAACTCAACCTCCCTGTGACGAGCTCTCACCTAGCCGTAAAATCAATTGACCAGAGACATTTGAAGACACTTGAAACTCCTTTGACAACAAAGACACCCAGTCGATCGAAAAGAATCTTCAAACGCCGCCTCACTGCGCGTCCCAAACTTTGACGTCACATTTTGATGATTGATATCAAGTACACAAGTGCTGGTTTTTGCTGGCCGGGGCTCAAAAGTTTATAACTTTTTTCACTATTAACTTTGTTATCCATCCGAACACTTACCATGACAGTAGGGCACTGAAGTGAGATTTCCATCAGCCGTGCAATTTGGTGTGGCATCACCCACGATCCGCTGACCCTCTTGGCAAGAATAGGTAACATTGTGCGTGAATTGGACAACGGCTCTGTCAGCAGTGCCATTGTCAATGAGAGGTACGTTACAGTACAGCGCTGTGCACAGAATAACGAAAACAAAATTTAATGATACATTTACTGTTTTAGCATCAGTATCGTGTTGATTGAGAGCGATAAAAGCACAGTCTGAGTAAGAGTTCTCGGTGTCAAGTAAAAAGTAAATTCTCATGAAAAATAATAACAATGCGGGACTCAGAGAGGGTGAAGTGCAAGGAGTATAATGAAACGCCTGTTGTCCAACAGTCGGTGTCGTTCAGTTTATGATGGCACTTGTTTCACAGTGTTGTGCCGTGCTCGTAGGTTTAGTACACTTAAAGTATTGAAAGCTGTGTTCATTCGCAAATATTACCCCAAGCTATGCATCCAGAAAGAAGATGTCCGTATACACCACTACCTTCTTTACAACACCAGAGTGCAAAACGATGATTGGTGGCTGGCCTTCCAAATTGTGTTCAGGGACCTCTGTGGTGGCAGTTTGAGCGTTGTCCCAAAGCTTGCCATACTGATAGATGTACTGACCAATACCACTGACATCCACTCCCTTCCACACTTTCACTCAGACCATGATTTCAGCATAATTGTATTTCAATGATACGAGCGAATACTCGCGTTTTGTAGCACGTGAAGATGTTGCCCCAAAGCGTTCAGCCGGTTTGACTTTCTAGGGATCCCTTTTCTCAGCACAGGCTGCAGCCAGCTTGGCGTCGTCTGGCAAGGTAGAGTACTGATAATACTACGCTCTGTTTTGCGCCGTGAGAAGCCCTCCATCAGTGTCTGCAACATCATTGTTGTCGATGTAGAAATACGGACCGCTCAGTGGGTCGACATTCAGCTTCTCCTCGCAGTCGCTATTACTCCAGCGCTGACTATCGTCGCCACCAGTATCCAGTGTCGATTTTATGAGGGCTCTTCGTTGCTATGCATATAAGACTCGCCACTGCTGAACAAACTCAGCGAGATCGCCACCAAAGAAATAATTCCGATCGCGAACTAACTTTCAGCGCCGCTTCGTAAAGGGAGTCCACGCTGACAACTCTGGACCTAAATCCTTGTCGCGACACCTGTCGCCATCGCTGTGTCTAAACTCAACCTCCCTGTGACGAGCTCTCACCTAGCCGTAAAATCAATTGACCAGAGACATTTGAAGACACTTGAAACTCCTTTGACAACAAAGACACCCAGTCGATCGAAAAGAATCTTCAAACGCCGCCTCACTGCGCGTCCCAAACTTTGACGTCACATTTTGATGATTGATATCAAGTACACAAGTGCTGGTTTTTGCTGGCCGGGGCTCAAAAGTTTATAACTTTTTTCACTATTAACTTTGTTATCCATCCGAACACTTACCATGACAGTAGGGCACTGAAGTGAGATTTCCATCAGCCGTGCAATTTGGTGTGGCATCACCCACGATCCGCTGACCCTCTTGGCAAGAATAGGTAACATTGTGCGTGAATTGGACAACGGCTCTGTCAGCAGTGCCATTGTCAATGAGAGGTACGTTACAGTACAGCGCTGTGCACAGAATAACGAAAACAAAATTTAATGATACATTTACTGTTTTAGCATCAGTATCGTGTTGATTGAGAGCGATAAAAGCACAGTCTGAGTAAGAGTTCTCGGTGTCAAGTAAAAAGTAAATTCTCATGAAAAATAATAACAATGCGGGACTCAGAGAGGGTGAAGTGCAAGGAGTATAATGAAACGCCTGTTGTCCAACAGTCGGTGTCGTTCAGTTTATGATGGCACTTGTTTCACAGTGTTGTGCCGTGCTCGTAGGTTTAGTACACTTAAAGTATTGAAAGCTGTGTTCATTCGCAAATATTACCCCAAGCTATGCATCCAGAAAGAAGATGTCCGTATACACCACTACCTTCTTTACAACACCAGAGTGCAAAACGATGATTGGTGGCTGGCCTTCCAAATTGTGTTCAGGGACCTCTGTGGTGGCAGTTTGAGCGTTGTCCCAAAGCTTGCCATACTGATAGATGTACTGACCAATACCACTGACATCCACTCCCTTCCACACTTTCACTCAGACCATGATTTCAGCATAATTGTATTTCAATGATACGAGCGAATACTCGCGTTTTGTAGCACGTGAAGATGTTGCCCCAAAGCGTTCAGCCGGTTTGACTTTCTAGGGATCCCTTTTCTCAGCACAGGCTGCAGCCAGCTTGGCGTCGTCTGGCAAGGTAGAGTACTGATAATACTACGCTCTGTTTTGCGCCGTGAGAAGCCCTCCATCAGTGTCTGCAACATCATTGTTGTCGATGTAGAAATACGGACCGCTCAGTGGGTCGACATTCAGCTTCTCCTCGCAGTCGCTATTACTCCAGCGCTGACTATCGTCGCCACCAGTATCCAGTGTCGATTTTATGAGGGCTCTTCGTTGCTATGCATATAAGACTCGCCACTGCTGAACAAACTCAGCGAGATCGCCACCAAAGAAATAATTCCGATCGCGAACTAACTTTCAGCGCCGCTTCGTAAAGGGAGTCCACGCTGACAACTCTGGACCTAAATCCTTGTCGCGACACCTGTCGCCATCGCTGTGTCTAAACTCAACCTCCCTGTGACGAGCTCTCACCTAGCCGTAAAATCAATTGACCAGAGACATTTGAAGACACTTGAAACTCCTTTGACAACAAAGACACCCAGTCGATCGAAAAGAATCTTCAAACGCCGCCTCACTGCGCGTCCCAAACTTTGACGTCACATTTTGATGATTGATATCAAGTACACAAGTGCTGGTTTTTGCTGGCCGGGGCTCAAAAGTTTATAACTTTTTTCACTATTAACTTTGTTATCCATCCGAACACTTACCATGACAGTAGGGCACTGAAGTGAGATTTCCATCAGCCGTGCAATTTGGTGTGGCATCACCCACGATCCGCTGACCCTCTTGGCAAGAATAGGTAACATTGTGCGTGAATTGGACAACGGCTCTGTCAGCAGTGCCATTGTCAATGAGAGGTACGTTACAGTACAGCGCTGTGCACAGAATAACGAAAACAAAATTTAATGATACATTTACTGTTTTAGCATCAGTATCGTGTTGATTGAGAGCGATAAAAGCACAGTCTGAGTAAGAGTTCTCGGTGTCAAGTAAAAAGTAAATTCTCATGAAAAATAATAACAATGCGGGACTCAGAGAGGGTGAAGTGCAAGGAGTATAATGAAACGCCTGTTGTCCAACAGTCGGTGTCGTTCAGTTTATGATGGCACTTGTTTCACAGTGTTGTGCCGTGCTCGTAGGTTTAGTACACTTAAAGTATTGAAAGCTGTGTTCATTCGCAAATATTACCCCAAGCTATGCATCCAGAAAGAAGATGTCCGTATACACCACTACCTTCTTTACAACACCAGAGTGCAAAACGATGATTGGTGGCTGGCCTTCCAAATTGTGTTCAGGGACCTCTGTGGTGGCAGTTTGAGCGTTGTCCCAAAGCTTGCCATACTGATAGATGTACTGACCAATACCACTGACATCCACTCCCTTCCACACTTTCACTCAGACCATGATTTCAGCATAATTGTATTTCAATGATACGAGCGAATACTCGCGTTTTGTAGCACGTGAAGATGTTGCCCCAAAGCGTTCAGCCGGTTTGACTTTCTAGGGATCCCTTTTCTCAGCACAGGCTGCAGCCAGCTTGGCGTCGTCTGGCAAGGTAGAGTACTGATAATACTACGCTCTGTTTTGCGCCGTGAGAAGCCCTCCATCAGTGTCTGCAACATCATTGTTGTCGATGTAGAAATACGGACCGCTCAGTGGGTCGACATTCAGCTTCTCCTCGCAGTCGCTATTACTCCAGCGCTGACTATCGTCGCCACCAGTATCCAGTGTCGATTTTATGAGGGCTCTTCGTTGCTATGCATATAAGACTCGCCACTGCTGAACAAACTCAGCGAGATCGCCACCAAAGAAATAATTCCGATCGCGAACTAACTTTCAGCGCCGCTTCGTAAAGGGAGTCTCACGCTGACAACTCTGGACCTAAATCCTTGTCGCGACACCTGTCGCCATCGCTGTGTCTAAACTCAACCTCCCTGTGACGAGCTCTCACCTAGCGCTAAAATCAATTGACCAGAGACATTTGAAGACACTTGAAACTCCTTTGACAACAAAGACACCCAGTCGATCGAAAAGAATCTTCAAACGCCGCCTCACTGCGCGTCCCAAACTTTGACGTCACATTTTGATGATTGATATCAAGTACACAAGTGCTGGTTTTTGCTGGCCGGGGCTCAAAAGTTTATAACTTTTTTCACTATTAACTTTGTTATCCATCCGAACACTTACCATGACAGTAGGGCACTGAAGTGAGATTTCCATCAGCCGTGCAATTTGGTGTGGCATCACCCACGATCCGCTGACCCTCTTGGCAAGAATAGGTAACATTGTGCGTGAATTGGACAACGGCTCTGTCAGCAGTGCCATTGTCAATGAGAGGTACGTTACAGTACAGCGCTGTGCACAGAATAACGAAAACAAAATTTAATGATACATTTACTGTTTTAGCATCAGTATCGTGTTGATTGAGAGCGATAAAAGCACAGTCTGAGTAAGAGTTCTCGGTGTCAAGTAAAAAGTAAATTCTCATGAAAAATAATAACAATGCGGGACTCAGAGAGGGTGAAGTGCAAGGAGTATAATGAAACGCCTGTTGTCCAACAGTCGGTGTCGTTCAGTTTATGATGGCACTTGTTTCACAGTGTTGTGCCGTGCTCGTAGGTTTAGTACACTTAAAGTATTGAAAGCTGTGTTCATTCGCAAATATTACCCCAAGCTATGCATGCAGAAAGAAGATGTCCGTATACACCACTACCTTCTTTACAACACCAGAGTGCAAAACGATGATTGGTGGCTGGCCTTCCAAATTGTGTTCAGGGACCTCTGTGGTGGCAGTTTGAGCGTTGTCCCAAAGCTTGCCATACTGATAGATGTACTGACCAATACCACTGACATCCACTCCCTTCCACACTTTCACTCAGACCATGATTTCAGCATAATTGTATTTCAATGATACGAGCGAATACTCGCGTTTTGTAGCACGTGAAGATGTTGCCCCAAAGCGTTCAGCCGGTTTGACTTTCTAGGGATCCCTTTTCTCAGCACAGGCTGCAGCCAGCTTGGCGTCGTCTGGCAAGGTAGAGTACTGATAATACTACGCTCTGTTTTGCGCCGTGAGAAGCCCTCCATCAGTGTCTGCAACATCATTGTTGTCGATGTAGAAATACGGACCGCTCAGTGGGTCGACATTCAGCTTCTCCTCGCAGTCGCTATTACTCCAGCGCTGACTATCGTCGCCACCAGTATCCAGTGTCGATTTTATGAGGGCTCTTCGTTGCTATGCATATAAGACTCGCCACTGCTGAACAAACTCAGCGAGATCGCCACCAAAGAAATAATTCCGATCGCGAACTAACTTTCAGCGCCGCTTCGTAAAGGGAGTCCACGCTGACAACTCTGGACCTAAGTCCTTGTCGCGACACCTGTCGCCATCGCTGTGTCTAAACTCAACCTCCCTGTGACGAGCTCTCACCTAGCGCTAAAATCAATTGACCAGAGACATTTGAAGACACTTGAAACTCCTTTGACAACAAAGACACCCAATCGATCGAAAAGAATCTTCAAACGCCGCCTCACTGCGCGTCCCAAACTTTGACGTCACATTTTGATGATTGATATCAAGTACACAAGTGCTGGTTTTTGCTGGCCGGGGCTCAAAAGTTTATAACTTTTTTCACTATTAACTTTGTTATCCATCCGAACACTTACCATGACAGTAGGGCACTGAAGTGAGATTTCCATCAGCCGTGCAATTTGGTGTGGCATCACCCACGATCCGCTGACCCTCTTGGCAAGAATAGGTAACATTGTGCGTGAATTGGACAACGGCTCTGTCAGCAGTGCCATTGTCAATGAGAGGTACGTTACAGTACAGCGCTGTGCACAGAATAACGAAAACAAAATTTAATGATACATTTACTGTTTTAGCATCAGTATCGTGTTGATTGAGAGCGATAAAAGCACAGTCTGAGTAAGAGTTCTCGGTGTCAAGTAAAAAGTAAATTCTCATGAAAAATAATAACAATGCGGGACTCAGAGAGGGTGAAGTGCAAGGAGTATAATGAAACGCCTGTTGTCCAACAGTCGGTGTCGTTCAGTTTATGATGGCACTTGTTTCACAGTGTTGTGCCGTGCTCGTAGGTTTAGTACACTTAAAGTATTGAAAGCTGTGTTCATTCGCAAATATTACCCCAAGCTATGCATCCAGAAAGAAGATGTCCGTATACACCACTACCTTCTTTACAACACCAGAGTGCAAAACGATGATTGGTGGCTGGCCTTCCAAATTGTGTTCAGGGACCTCTGTGGTGGCAGTTTGAGCGTTGTCCCAAAGCTTGCCATACTGATAGATGTACTGACCAATACCACTGACATCCACTCCCTTCCACACTTTCACTCAGACCATGATTTCAGCATAATTGTATTTCAATGATACGAGCGAATACTCGCGTTTTGTAGCACGTGAAGATGTTGCCCCAAAGCGTTCAGCCGGTTTGACTTTCTAGGGATCCCTTTTCTCAGCACAGGCTGCAGCCAGCTTGGCGTCGTCTGGCAAGGTAGAGTACTGATAATACTACGCTCTGTTTTGCGCCGTGAGAAGCCCTCCATCAGTGTCTGCAACATCATTGTTGTCGATGTAGAAATACGGACCGCTCAGTGGGTCGACATTCAGCTTCTCCTCGCAGTCGCTATTACTCCAGCGCTGACTATCGTCGCCACCAGTATCCAGTGTCGATTTTATGAGGGCTCTTCGTTGCTATGCATATAAGACTCGCCACTGCTGAACAAACTCAGCGAGATCGCCACCAAAGAAATAATTCCGATCGCGAACTAACTGTCAGCGCCGCTTCGTAAAGGGAGTCTCACGCTGACAACTCTGGACCTAAGTCCTTGTCGCGACACCTGTCGCCATCGCTGTGTCTAAACTCAACCTCCCTGTGACGAGCTCTCACCTAGCGCTAAAATCAATTGACCAGAGACATTTGAAGACACTTGAAACTCCTTTGACAACAAAGACACCCAGTCGATCGAAAAGAATCTTCAAACGCCACCTCACTGCGCGTCCCAAACTTTGACGTCACATTTTGATGATTGATATCAAGTACACAAGTGCTAGTTTTTGCTGGCCGGGGCTCAAAAGTTTATAAATTTTTTCACTATTAACTTTGTTATCCATCCGAACACTTACCTAGACAGTAGGGCACTGAAGTGAGATTTCCATCAGCCGTGCAATTTGGTGTGGCATCACCCACGATCCGCTGACCCTCTTGGCAAGAATAGGTAACATTGTGCGTGAATTGGACAACGGCTCTGTCAGCAGTGCCATTGTCAATGAGAGGTACGTTACAGTACAGCGCTGTGCACAGAATAACGAAAACAAAATTTAATGATACATTTACTGTTTTAGCATCAGTATCGTGTTGATTGAGAGCGATAAAAGCACAGTCTGAGTAAGAGTTCTCGGTGTCAAGTAAAAAGTAAATTCTCATGAAAAATAATAACAATGCGGGACTCAGAGAGGGTGAAGTGCAAGGAGTATAATGAAACGCCTGTTGTCCAACAGTCGGTGTCGTTCAGTTTATGATGGCACTTGTTTCACAGTGTTGTGCCGTGCTCGTAGGTTTAGTACACTTAAAGTATTGAAAGCTGTGTTCATTCGCAAATATTACCCCAAGCTATGCATCCAGAAAGAAGATGTCCGTATACACCACTACCTTCTTTACAACACCAGAGTGCAAAACGATGATTGGTGGCTGGCCTTCCAAATTGTGTTCAGGGACCTCTGTGGTGGCAGTTTGAGCGTTGTCCCAAAGCTTGCCATACTGATAGATGTACTGACCAATACCACTGACATCCACTCCCTTCCACACTTTCACTCAGACCATGATTTCAGCATAATTGTATTTCAATGATACGAGCGAATACTCGCGTTTTGTAGCACGTGAAGATGTTGCCCCAAAGCGTTCAGCCGGTTTGACTTTCTAGGGATCCCTTTTCTCAGCACAGGCTGCAGCCAGCTTGGCGTCGTCTGGCAAGGTAGAGTACTGATAATACTACGCTCTGTTTTGCGCCGTGAGAAGCCCTCCATCAGTGTCTGCAACATCATTGTTGTCGATGTAGAAATACGGACCGCTCAGTGGGTCGACATTCAGCTTCTCCTCGCAGTCGCTATTACTCCAGCGCTGACTATCGTCGCCACCAGTATCCAGTGTCGATTTTATGAGGGCTCTTCGTTGCTATGCATATAAGACTCGCCACTGCTGAACAAACTCAGCGAGATCGCCACCAAAGAAATAATTCCGATCGCGAACTAACTTTCAGCGCCGCTTCGTAAAGGGAGTCTCACGCTGACAACTCTGGACCTAAGTCCTTGTCGCGACACCTGTCGCCATCGCTGTGTCTAAACTCAACCTCCCTGTGACGAGCTCTCACCTAGCGCTAAAATCAATTGACCAGAGACATTTGAAGACACTTGAAACTCCTTTGACAACAAAGACACCCAGTCGATCGAAAAGAATCTTCAAACGCCACCTCACTGCGCGTCCCAAACTTTGACGTCACATTTTGATGATTGATATCAAGTACACAAGTGCTGGTTTTTGCTGGCCGGGGCTCAAAAGTTTATAACTTTTTTCACTATTAACTTTGTTATCCATCCGAACACTTACCATGACAGTAGGGCACTGAAGTGAGATTTCCATCAGCCGTGCAATTTGGTGTGGCATCACCCACGATCCGCTGACCCTCTTGGCAAGAATAGGTAACATTGTGCGTGAATTGGACAACGGCTCTGTCAGCAGTGCCATTGTCAATGAGAGGTACGTTACAGTACAGCGCTGTGCACAGAATAACGAAAACAAAATTTAATGATACATTTACTGTTTTAGCATCAGTATCGTGTTGATTGAGAGCGATAAAAGCACAGTCTGAGTAAGAGTTCTCGGTGGCAAGTAAAAAGTAAATTCTCATGAAAAATAATAACAATGCGGGACTCAGAGAGGGTGAAGTGCAAGGAGTATAATGAAACGCCTGTTGTCCAACAGTCGGTGTCGTTCAGTTTATGATGGCACTTGTTTCACAGTGTTGTGCCGTGCTCGTAGGTTTAGTACACTTAAAGTATTGAAAGCTGTGTTCATTCGCAAATATTACCCCAAGCTATGCATCCAGAAAGAAGATGTCCGTATACACCACTACCTTCTTTACAACACCAGAGTGCAAAACGATGATTGGTGGCTGGCCTTCCAAATTGTGTTCAGGGACCTCTGTGGTGGCAGTTTGAGCGTTGTCCCAAAGCTTGCCATACTGATAGATGTACTGACCAATACCACTGACATCCACTCCCTTCCACACTTTCACTCAGACCATGATTTCAGCATAATTGTATTTCAATGATACGAGCGAATACTCGCGTTTTGTAGCACGTGAAGATGTTGCCCCAAAGCGTTCAGCCGGTTTGACTTTCTAGGGATCCCTTTTCTCAGCACAGGCTGCAGCCAGCTTGGCGTCGTCTGGCAAGGTAGAGTACTGATAATACTACGCTCTGTTTTGCGCCGTGAGAAGCCCTCCATCAGTGTCTGCAACATCATTGTTGTCGATGTAGAAATACGGACCGCTCAGTGGGTCGACATTCAGCTTCTCCTCGCAGTCGCTATTACTCCAGCGCTGACTATCGTCGCCACCAGTATCCAGTGTCGATTTTATGAGGGCTCTTCGTTGCTATGCATATAAGACTCGCCACTGCTGAACAAACTCAGCGAGATCGCCACCAAAGAAATAATTCCGATCGCGAACTAACTTTCAGCGCCGCTTCGTAAAGGGAGTCCACGCTGACAACTCTGGACCTAAGTCCTTGTCGCGACACCTGTCGCCATCGCTGTGTCTAAACTCAACCTCCCTGTGACGAGCTCTCACCTAGCCGTAAAATCAATTGACCAGAGACATTTGAAGACACTTGAAACTCCTTTGACAACAAAGACACCCAGTCGATCGAAAAGAATCTTCAAACGCCGCCTCACTGCGCGTCCCAAACTTTGACGTCACATTTTGATGATTGATATCAAGTACACAAGTGCTGGTTTTTGCTGGCCGGGGCTCAAAAGTTTATAACTTTTTTCACTATGAACTTTGTTATCCATCCGAACACTTACCATGACAGTAGGGCACTGAAGTGAGATTTCCATCAGCCGTGCAATTTGGTGTGGCATCACCCACGATCCGCTGACCCTCTTGGCAAGAATAGGTAACATTGTGCGTGAATTGGACAACGGCTCTGTCAGCAGTGCCATTGTCAATGAGAGGTACGTTACAGTACAGCGCTGTGCACAGAATAACGAAAACAAAATTTAATGATACATTTACTGTTTTAGCATCAGTATCGTGTTGATTGAGAGCGATAAAAGCACAGTCTGAGTAAGAGTTCTCGGTGTCAAGTAAAAAGTAAATTCTCATGAAAAATAATAACAATGCGGGACTCAGAGAGGGTGAAGTGCAAGGAGTATAATGAAACGCCTGTTGTCCAACAGTCGGTGTCGTTCAGTTTATGATGGCACTTGTTTCACAGTGTTGTGCCGTGCTCGTAGGTTTAGTACACTTAAAGTATTGAAAGCTGTGTTCATTCGCAAATATTACCCCAAGCTATGCATCCAGAAAGAAGATGTCCGTATACACCACTACCTTCTTTACAACACCAGAGTGCAAAACGATGATTGGTGGCTGGCCTTCCAAATTGTGTTCAGGGACCTCTGTGGTGGCAGTTTGAGCGTTGTCCCAAAGCTTGCCATACTGATAGATGTACTGACCAATACCACTGACATCCACTCCCTTCCACACTTTCACTCAGACCATGATTTCAGCATAATTGTATTTCAATGATACGAGCGAATACTCGCGTTTTGTAGCACGTGAAGATGTTGCCCCAAAGCGTTCAGCCGGTTTGACTTTCTAGGGATCCCTTTTCTCAGCACAGGCTGCAGCCAGCTTGGCGTCGTCTGGCAAGGTAGAGTACTGATAATACTACGCTCTGTTTTGCGCCGTGAGAAGCCCTCCATCAGTGTCTGCAACATCATTGTTGTCGATGTAAAAATACGGACCGCTCAGTGGGTCGACATTCAGCTTCTCCTCGCAGTCGCTATTACTCCAGCGCTGACTATCGTCGCCACCAGTATCCAGTGTCGATTTTATGAGGGCTCTTCGTTGCTATGCATATAAGACTCGCCACTGCTGAACAAACTCAGCGAGATCGCCACCAAAGAAATAATTCCGATCGCGAACTAACTTTCAGCGCCGCTTCGTAAAGGGAGTCTCACGCTGACAACTCTGGACCTAAGTCCTTGTCGCGACACCTGTCGCCATCGCTGTGTCTAAACTCAACCTCCCTGTGACGAGCTCTCACCTAGCGCTAAAATCAATTGACCAGAGACATTTGAAGACACTTGAAACTCCTTTGACAACAAAGACACCCAGTCGATCGAAAAGAATCTTCAAACGCCACCTCACTGCGCGTCCCAAACTTTGACGTCACATTTTGATGATTGATATCAAGTACACAAGTGCTAGTTTTTGCTGGCCGGGGCTCAAAAGTTTATAACTTTTTTCACTATTAACTTTGTTATCCATCCGAACACTTACCTAGACAGTAGGGCACTGAAGTGAGATTTCCATCAGCCGTGCAATTTGGTGTGGCATCACCCACGATCCGCTGACCCTCTTGGCAAGAATAGGTAACATTGTGCGTGAATTGGACAACGGCTCTGTCAGCAGTGCCATTGTCAATGAGAGGTACGTTACAGTACAGCGCTGTGCACAGAATAACGAAAACAAAATTTAATGATACATTTACTGTTTTAGCATCAGTATCGTGTTGATTGAGAGCGATAAAAGCACAGTCTGAGTAAGAGTTCTCGGTGTCAAGTAAAAAGTAAATTCTCATGAAAAATAATAACAATGCGGGACTCAGAGAGGGTGAAGTGCAAGGAGTATAATGAAACGCCTGTTGTCCAACAGTCGGTGTCGTTCAGTTTATGATGGCACTTGTTTCACAGTGTTGTGCCGTGCTCGTAGGTTTAGTACACTTAAAGTATTGAAAGCTGTGTTCATTCGCAAATATTACCCCAAGCTATGCATCCAGAAAGAAGATGTCCGTATACACCACTACCTTCTTTACAACACCAGAGTGCAAAACGATGATTGGTGGCTGGCCTTCCAAATTGTGTTCAGGGACCTCTGTGGTGGCAGTTTGAGCGTTGTCCCAAAGCTTGCCATACTGATAGATGTACTGACCAATACCACTGACATCCACTCCCTTCCACACTTTCACTCAGACCATGATTTCAGCATAATTGTATTTCAATGATACGAGCGAATACTCGCGTTTTGTAGCACGTGAAGATGTTGCCCCAAAGCGTTCAGCCGGTTTGACTTTCTAGGGATCCCTTTTCTCAGCACAGGCTGCAGCCAGCTTGGCGTCGTCTGGCAAGGTAGAGTACTGATAATACTACGCTCTGTTTTGCGCCGTGAGAAGCCCTCCATCAGTGTCTGCAACATCATTGTTGTCGATGTAGAAATACGGACCGCTCAGTGGGTCGACATTCAGCTTCTCCTCGCAGTCGCTATTACTCCAGCGCTGACTATCGTCGCCACCAGTATCCAGTGTCGATTTTATGAGGGCTCTTCGTTGCTATGCATATAAGACTCGCCACTGCTGAACAAACTCAGCGAGATCGCCACCAAAGAAATAATTCCGATCGCGAACTAACTTTCAGCGCCGCTTCGTAAAGGGAGTCTCACGCTGACAACTCTGGACCTAAGTCCTTGTCGCGACACCTGTCGCCATCGCTGTGTCTAAACTCAACCTCCCTGTGACGAGCTCTCACCTAGCGCTAAAATCAATTGACCAGAGACATTTGAAGACACTTGAAACTCCTTTGACAACAAAGACACCCAGTCGATCGAAAAGAATCTTCAAACGCCGCCTCACTGCGCGTCCCAAACTTTGACGTCACATTTTGATGATTGATATCAAGTACACAAGTGCTGGTTTTTGCTGGCCGGGGCTCAAAAGTTTATAACTTTTTTCACTATTAACTTTGTTATCCATCCGAACACTTACCATGACAGTAGGGCACTGAAGTGAGATTTCCATCAGCCGTGCAATTTGGTGTGGCATCACCCACGATCCGCTGACCCTCTTGGCAAGAATAGGTAACATTGTGCGTGAATTGGACAACGGCTCTGTCAGCAGTGCCATTGTCAATGAGAGGTACGTTACAGTACAGCGCTGTGCACAGAATAACGAAAACAAAATTTAATGATACATTTACTGTTTTAGCATCAGTATCGTGTTGATTGAGAGCGCTAAAAGCACAGTCTGAGTAAGAGTTCTCGGTGTCAAGTAAAAAGTAAATTCTCATGAAAAATAATAACAATGCGGGACTCAGAGAGGGTGAAGTGCAAGGAGTATAATGAAACGCCTGTTGTCCAACAGTCGGTGTCGTTCAGTTTATGATGGCACTTGTTTCACAGTGTTGTGCCGTGCTCGTAGGTTTAGTACACTTAAAGTATTGAAAGCTGTGTTCATTCGCAAATATTACCCCAAGCTATGCATCCAGAAAGAAGATGTCCGTATACACCACTACCTTCTTTACAACACCAGAGTGCAAAACGATGATTGGTGGCTGGCCTTCCAAATTGTTTTCAGGGACCTCTGTGGTGGCAGTTTGAGCGTTGGCCCAAAGCTTGCCATACTGATAGATGTACTGACCAATACCACTGACATCCACTCCCTTCCACACTTTCACTCAGACCATGATTTCAGCATAATTGTATTTCAATGATACGAGCGAATACTCGCGTTTTGTAGCACGTGAAGATGTTGCCCCAAAGCGTTCAGCCGGTTTGACTTTCTAGGGATCCCTTTTCTCAGCACAGGCTGCAGCCAGCTTGGCGTCGTCTGGCAAGGTAGAGTACTGATAATACTACGCTCTGTTTTGCGCCGTGAGAAGCCCTCCATCAGTGTCTGCAACATCATTGTTGTCGATGTAGAAATACGGACCGCTCAGTGGGTCGACATTCAGCTTCTCCTCGCAGTCGCTATTACTCCAGCGCTGACTATCGTCGCCACCAGTATCCAGTGTCGATTTTATGAGGGCTCTTCGTTGCTATGCATATAAGACTCGCCACTGCTGAACAAACTCAGCGAGATCGCCACCAAAGAAATAATTCCGATCGCGAACTAACTTTCAGCGCCGCTTCGTAAAGGGAGTCCACGCTGACAACTCTGGACCTAAGTCCTTGTCGCGACACCTGTCGCCATCGCTGTGTCTAAACTCAACCTCCCTGTGACGAGCTCTCACCTAGCGCTAAAATCAATTGACCAGAGACATTTGAAGACACTTGAAACTCCTTTGACAACAAAGACACCCAGTCGATCGAAAAGAATCTTCAAACGCCGCCTCACTGCGCGTCCCAAACTTTGACGTCACATTTTGATGATTGATATCAAGTACACAAGTGCTGGTTTTTGCTGGCCGGGGCTCAAAAGTTTATAACTTTTTTCACTATTATTAACCCTTTACCGTTTGTACGTACAAATTTCGACCGCTCGCGGTCGATGACTTCTATGCGCACAGCGCTGGACTGGTTCACCGCAGAGAGCTGGGATTTTCCCTACTGGTAGCCAAGATGAACGCGCAGAGGGTGCCGGCAATTTTTTTGTGTGATGCAATATAAAAAATCGCGAAAATTGCGACTTGAAAAATGCGCTTGGGGAAAAGTGCGTACCCTGCGACTTTTGGTATTACCTGCAGATTATTTCGACTTTGCTTGAGCTGGCCCCACGCCTGTCTGCCCTGCTGTGCAAGCCATGGACGCGGAGCAAGCTCTTTCGCTTCTGGAGACCCTTCCTGACGACTCTGTCGCTGCCTCATCCAGCGAAGATGAGTTTGTGGAGCCAGACAATCCTGTTGAAAATATTTATTCTGACAACGACCGCGACGATGACATGGCGAGTGAAAGCAGCGCCAGTGAGAGTGACATGGATGTCACAGACGACGACAGTGTTGCTGAGATGAGTGCCACTAATGGTGGAAGGGGACGTGGCAGAGAGAGAGGATTCGGCCTTGGAATAGGCCGTCGTCACGATAGAGGTCGTGGTGCACAGGTACTATGTATAGCCAGCGGTGCAACCTGCACTAGTCGATATTTGCAATACTTGGGACAATGCTGACACCGCTGTGACTGGCAACACTCTGCATTCCACCCTGAGAACGAACCTGGTATCCACTTACCTGAGGGAGCCACTCCAGTGCTAGGATCTGATTTATTGCATATTGCAACAGTTTGCCCGATCGGCAATAAATCCAAATAATTATTAGTGCTAAATAGTGAAATCTGTGTTCGTTTTCTGGACTTGAAAGTTGTTGCATCGCATTCCTGAGGGTTTTTACTTTCAGAATCACCCCATTTTGTACATAATAAAAGTGAAAAATAAAAAAGTTACGGCATGAACAATGACGGTCGGTTTTTGCTGTACAAATACCTAAAACGGTAAAGGGTTAACTTTGTTATCCATCCGAACACTTACCATGACAGTAGGGCACTGAAGTGAGATTTCCATCAGCCGTGCAATTTGGTGTGGCATCACCCACGATCCGCTGACCCTCTTGGCAAGAATAGGTAACATTGTGCGTGAATTGGACAACGGCTCTGTCAGCAGTGCCATTGTCAATGAGAGGTACGTTACAGTACAGCGCTGTGCACAGAATAACGAAAACAAAATTTAATGATACATTTACTGTTTTAGCATCAGTATCGTGTTGATTGAGAGCGATAAAAGCACAGTCTGAGTAAGAGTTCTCGGTGTCAAGTAAAAAGTAAATTCTCATGAAAAATAATAACAATGCGGGACTCAGAGAGGGTGAATTGCAAGGAGTATAATGAAACGCCTGTTGTCCAACAGTCGATGTCGTTCAGTTTATGATGGCACTTGTTTCACAGTGTTGTGCCGTGCTCGTAGGTTTAGTACACTTAAAGTATTGAAAGCTGTGTTCATTCGCAAATATTACCCCAAGCTATGCATCCAGAAAGAAGATGTCCGTATACACCACTACCTTCTTTACAACACCAGAGTGCAAAACGATGATTGGTGGCTGGCCTTCCAAATTGTGTTCAGGGACCTCTGTGGTGGCAGTTTGAGCGTTGTCCCAAAGCTTGCCATACTGATAGATGTACTGACCAATACCACTGACATCCACTCCCTTCCACACTTTCACTCAGACCATGATTTCAGCATAATTGTATTTCAATGATACGAGCGAATACTCGCGTTTTGTAGCACGTGAAGATGTTGCCCCAAAGCGTTCAGCCGGTTTGACTTTCTAGGGATTCCTTTTCTCAGCACAGGCTGCAGCCAGCTTGGCGTCGTCTGGCAAGGTAGAGTACTGATAATACTACGCTCTGTTTTGCGCCGTGAGAAGCCCTCCATCAGTGTCTGCAACATCATTGTTGTCGATGTAGAAATACGGACCGCTCAGTGGGTCGACATTCAGCTTCTCCTCGCAGTCGCTATTACTCCAGCGCTGACTATCGTCGCCACCAGTATCCAGTGTCGATTTTATGAGGGCTCTTCGTTGCTATGTTGCCCTGTTCCACCGACTCATCATCATGCTCCGTATCCTCCTCTTCCTCCGTTGACCTCCGTGCTCGCTTCCGGTTACCTTCTCCAACCGGCCCCATAGCCCTCGCGCCACCACCACAGAAGAAAACCGTGTAGTCCACAGCTGTACGACACGGTCGTAAACACATGGAGCTGGTGGCCACTAGTCCCGAGGTTTTCTGTGACGAGCCGGCCGTTGGTATCAGATCATTGCATGTTAACTGTTTATCTGCCACATCCACTATGGATTGTTCCACGCCAGGTGCTCTAATAGTTGACGGTTCTGATCGCAACACGAGTGTAGGAGACACCACTGGCAAAGGAACCTTCCTCGGCCTGTCACACCCACTGTGCTGAGGAGCTGATGTAGACATGGGTGCAGTCGAAATGCTGTCAGTCGATTCCGAAGTCTGCATTGGAGGCTGCACTGGATTCTTTCGAGGCCGGCCGCGTCTAGGTCGCTTAGAGCGCTGGGATTCCGGTAGAATCTTCAATGGTACGTGTTGTTTGATGCGTGTGTACAGGTGTTGAACAGTCCTACCAACATACCGGCTACCACACTGCCGGCATTCAAACTGGTAAACCAGATGGCTAAGTTGGTTGGTTGGTAGGACATCCTTCAACACCCGAAATGCACGCATCGTTGTGAAGACTGGGCGAAATTTGACAGCGTAGTAGGTCTTCCGCACCAGAGCTCTCAACTCTCGGCAAACATTAATAGATTCTTGACCTTTCCAGGGCAGACACAAATAGATAGGGCACCTATCTGGACCAACGGTTGGTTCTTTGTCATTCACCGTGGCATGGAGTATTCACCGTGGCATGGAGTATTTTGTTGAGCACATGATCTGGATAACCGTTCTTTAAAATGAAAATTGATTTGAGGAAGTCCAACTCTGCCGACAGTTTGCTCTCAGAGCAAATGCGCTTGGCGCGATCGACAAGGCTGCGAACAAGATTCAATTTGTATTGTGTTGAACAGTATGAATCATAGACTATATACTGTCCTGTGAAGGTTGGCTTGCGGTAGACCGAGGTGAGGGTACAAGTATCAGTCTTCTCGACTTGCACATCCAAAAAAGCCAGTTTGCCAGACTGCTCGTGCTCGCAAGTAAATTGCAGGGCAGGATGCAGGTTGTTAAGTAACTCCAGGAACACATCACTCTGCTCTTTGTTGTCGAAATATGTGAATGAATCATCTACGAACCTTACGTACAGATCTGGCCACAAACACGCTTCAATTCTCGACTCGCAATACCCTACGAAAATGTTGGCTTCTACAGGTCCCAGCGGCGACCACATGGCCACTCCGTCAACTTGCTTATACATTATATCGTTGAAAGAGAATTCCACGCCAAGCGTATCCTGTGTCATCAAACTCCGGAATGCCTCTTCTGGGAGCCAAGGAGTACTAGTATCATCAATGTCGTTATTGTGGTACAAGGCTTGGGCACAAATGTCAATAGTCTCCATGACAGGCACATTAGTGAAGAGACTCACGACATCAAACGAGAACATTATGAGCATCCGAAGGTATGGGATTATTCTGAAGCATGTCAACAAAAGCAAACGTGTCCTTTACATTGCGCTTACAAAAATGTTCCTGGACCGGCTGCAGCATGCCACATAACCACTTTCAGATACCATACTGCGGTGAAGCATTCATCGACAAGATGGGGCGAAGCGGACAAGATGTTTTATGAATCTTAGGGAGTCCATACAATCTCGGGCGTGCAGAACCAATCGGCTTCATTCTCTGGAACTCGGATTTTGTAATTTCCTCCCGCAGTTTGAGTTTCTTGAAAAGATATGATACTAGGTGTGCTTCCACTGTGGCTGTTCTATCATCATGGAAACAGGGCCAATAAGCTGGAATTTCGTTTTGTCTTGCAGGATGGTGGCCATTTTGTTAATGTAATCCTCATGGGTTATCAAGACCGTCGCACGGCCTTTATCCGGATGTGTAACAATGATATCGTGGCGATTTAAGAGTTCTCGGCGTGGTTTTATGTGCTCTTTCGACAATGAGAAGGACTTCAGGTCAGGTGGTTTGTCCGCATGTTCTTCACCGAGCGCTCTGATGGTAGCGTCGCATATTGACTTCTGTGCCTCCGAACTTGGGGCGAATTCATGTATCTTGCGATAAAATAATTCAAACTCGTTCATTACTATTTCTCTTTTGTTGGATGAGGGCGGAATGCCGTAGTCAGTACCACGGCAAAGCAACTCCTGTTGCACAGGAGTCAGTTGTAACGAGTTCATGTTAATGATCATGTCAGGGGCCCCCTCCGTTCACACTTCCTTTCGTCTGTTCAGGTTCTTTCTTTGTTTTGCTGATGCTGATGATTCACATATGCCTTGTTCTTACCTGCTGAGCTTGCACCCCACTGAATAGATGTAGTATTATCACCTTTTTTGTTTCGCTCTTTTTCACCTTCTTTCACTTTTATTTGTCCATATAAGATTAGTTCAAGTAGCTCCCATTCCATCATTTTGTAACGTAGATTCACTGATTGTAACAAGAAAACATTTCTGAACGAATCTTCGTTTTCCCTTCTTTGTGTGCCTTGCGATGATCGTACAATATTTTACACATACATATCGACATAATATGAAATGCTTACTGTGCAATTAGTTGTCTTTGTAGCTATATTGAAACTATTGTCTCCGAAACGCTTGTTCACTTGTTTGTTACATTATTTATTTTAATCAGACGGAAAAGCAAACTGTTCTGACAGGGACGAACAAGAAGACTGACAAAAGGACTCTCGACTACAAAATCGTGCACGCTCATATCACACATGCACGAGACTAGATGAGACAGTTTGGGGAATGCCATCACACAGGAAAATAACACATCATTTTACAACACACCACTCCCTGCTCAATACACAGTGTTTCGGGGAATTCACCCCTCATCGGTTGAGCTTCAGTAGGCTGAGGAAGATTGTGCCTGAAAAGCACCACTTATATGGTGCTCTCCATGCACACACATCACCAGGGATACAAACTTACAGAGATGCTCCGTTTCCAGGAGGACAAAGATCTTGTGAACACGAGATAGCAGCGTGAGTCAGTGTCGCTCATGGAGGCGCGTGAGTTAGTCAAGTGAGAATTCAAGTCCGCAGTATGAAGACTTGCGCTACATTACTGCACAATTCCATATAATTATTGCGAGGCCTTGTGAAATGATTCTCAATGCGCACCTGGTACTCTTTCCACCACTTGGACATCCATGCTGTCACTCCAGAACACGACATTCTCCATTGCGATGGCGAGTGTCTTGGCTACGGACACACCAAGACGACATCCGATGACTGCTCCCATTAGCTCGAGTCGGGGGATGCTAACAGCTGATAACGGCGCCACTTTGGCTCGAGCCATGACGAATCGACTGGACCTCGTACCATCCTGGTACACATGACAGAGATAAGCGACTGCTCCATATGCATCTTGCGAGGCATCGCAGAATACATGTAGCTGAGTCTCCACCGCCTCTTCATCGCGTTGAAGACACCGGTGAACTCGGACATCCGGGAGTGCATCCATGTCGGCACACCACTTTTGCGCCTCTGCGCCTAGCTTTGGCGGCAGAGAGTCGTCCCAGTCAGCACCTGCTAGCCACATTTCTGGAACAACATGCGACCAACTATGGTGAATGGCAGTACGAATCCGATCGGATCAAACAATGTGGCTAGGTTCTTCAAGAACGCTCTCTTGGTGACAATGTCTGATGGCGGCTTGACATGAATCAGGAACTCGTCTTCCTCTGCTCGCCACTTAACTCCGAGAGTCTTGGTCGTCGGCAGGATTCCATTAGCGAGGTCCACTTCCTTGGCTCGGTCCTCCTCGGGGACTTCGGCGAGCACCTCAACATTGTTGGAAATCCATTTTCGCACATGCATTCCAGCGAGACCCCACAGCGCCGTAAGCTCGGGGTACAGCTGAATCGCTAGGTCTGTTGACTTTGTCGAGTCCATTGAATCGTCCATGTGCGTGGACTTCAACACGGTTTCTGCTGCCATAGGAAACTCCTCCTGGTTCCGCCGCGCATGCTCTTGCAAGACCAGTTGAGCTAAGAATGGAGATGCATTGATCCCGAACACCACTCTATTGTACTGGTAAACGGCCGGTTGGTCATCCGTATCTTCTCGCCAAAGAAATCGATGGAACTGTCGGTCATCCTCTTCCAACTCGATTTGTAGATACATCTCTGCCACGTCAGCTACCACTGCGTTTGGGTGTCGCCGAAACCGCAGGAGAACGTCGGTGAGGTCCCGTTGTAGTTTGGGCCCAGTGCTGATGTAGTCATTCAGACACTTGCCTTTCGTCTTTGCTGCTGCATCAAAGCCCACACACACCTTTGTGGATGTAGCCCCAGGTCGTACAACAGCAAAGTGCGGCAGATACCAGCCATCGCCATCACTTGCGTTGCTGATCTTGCTGATATACCCTTGTTTTAAGTGATGGCGAATCACGGTTCGGTATTCCTCAGCGACGTCTGGCTCTTTCGCCAGGCGTCTCTCTGCTGCGATGAGCCGCTTCAGTGCAGTTTCTCGACTGTAGTTGTCCGGAGGTGGTCTCTTGATCCACGGCCCCGAAACCTGGTATCTTCCGTTCTTGTAGGTCATCGACTGGACCGTCTGATCAAAAACGGCTTGATCATCTGCACAGAATTCGTACGACTGGGGAAGTTCCTCCACCTCCCACATCCTTCTCACCAGTGCATTCAGGTCGACGTCCTTTCCGAAGTACGTGCGGGTGAAATTTGTCGTCTGTTGTGGTCTGGTGCTCCTCCCAACGCATGTCCACCCGAGTGGCGTTCTGCGTGCGAATGGCTCATGAGCCTCACCATAGACTTCCTCCATGCAACTGTGGAGACTAGCGTGGTCAAGGCCGATCAGCGCCTCTACTCGCTTCTTCTGGCATTGCGGAAACTCGATGCCGTTGAGGTGCGGATACCGTGTCTGATCTACCAACCAATCATGAGGTGTAAGGTCACCGGTGACATTCTTGGCAGTCAGAGCAGAGAACTGTGTGATAAATCTGCCATCCAGACTCTCGATGTGGCAGTCAACTGGCATGGTCTCTAGGGTCTCGATGTGGCCGTTCAGCGTGCTCACTGACACTTCTTGTGTGGGAGCGCTAAGCTCTAGCTGTGCCGCAACGTCGCAATTAAGGTAAGACTGCGTGCTGCCGTCGTCCAGCAGCGCGTTGACCGCGACATTCTTGTCGCCGTGGCGAAGTATGACGGGAACGGTTCGCAGTGCGACCGCTCTAACGCCGACACTACTCATATGTGTGGCCATGGAACTGGTGTCACCCCCTCCGTGGAGGCGCTAGACTGGAGCACTGGCTTCTGTGAGGCTCCATTCGAGTCTGTAGTAGTACTAGACTTTCCGTGCAGCAGCGCGTTGTGGGTCTCTGTACAACCGTCTGCACCACAGGGCTGCGATCTGGGACAGTTATTTCCCAAATGACTAAAGTTAAGGCAACGGTAGAAAAGCTTGAGGGTCCGGGCCTTCTGCCAACGCTCTGCAATTGACACCTTCCGATACTCTAGGCATTCCCAAACGGGATGGACCTTCGTGCAGATCAGGCAACTGCTGCTGCTCTGGGCCTTCTTGGGCTTGTCAGCGAAGAATGCCTGATGCTTCACTCCACCATGACTGGCCTGGCCCTTCAGCGGGTGACTCTTTGCTGTTTGAGTGGACCCTACTGGAGTTGCCGTGGAGATACCTTCGATTGTCTCCTAGGCTCGTACTTGGAACTTGCTTTCCAGCTCCACCCATTGCAGAAGCGCTTTGACAGATTCAGAGGTGCTTGTCTGGTGTATCCACTTCTGGTAGCTCAGCAGAAGAGACACCCCCAGCTTCTGTGTTAGCCGGACATAAAATGTCCCGTTGGCCAACTCCTGTGTCTGACCACTAGCCTTCAAATTCACCACCGCGACATCGAGTAGCTCCGCAAAACGCTCCAACTCCTGGGCGTTTGCAGATCTCATCGCTGGGAACTTCTCAAGGGTTTCTAGATGCACCGCAACTAGACGTCGCTGACCACCGAACTTGCGTTCCAGCCTACGTCGGGCTGCCTCATACGCCTCGGCCGAGTAGCCAAGAGTGTCGATAGACCGTAGTGCATCGCCCGCGAGGTATTTTCGGAGCTGCAATAACTTCAGCCCATCCGGAATGTTAGCGCAGCCAATGCACATCTCAAACGCCGCCTTCCACGTCTCAGTATTGCCGCTTGTCGCCCTTGAATGTTGGAATTGACACTTTCTCTAAATGTCGGTACAACTCGATTCTACCAGAACTACTCGCTTGCACTGGTAGACCACTCGGCGAAGTCATGGCAACTGGAAGACTGCTCGGCTGCACAAGACCATAATCTTCACGGTGTGACGCGTGACGTGGCTGACCAACTGGTATTTGTTGCATGACCGGTTGGGTCGCTGGTGGTGTAGACATTACTCCAGACTGATTCGGCAAGACGTGCGTCGGGAAGTCGGGTGCCGACAAGAAACCCGGTGGTGTTCCAAATGAGAATGGATATCCAGAATGGGTCGGCGGTGGAACGGACAAATTTCCTTATCCCGGCACAAATGCAGGTGTAGAAGCCGAGAGAGTATGACTTGCAACTGCACGAGGCTGCACAGCTGGAGTTGGTTGCGTCCCACGAGGAGGCTGCACTGCAGGAGTTGGTTGCGTCTGGGCTGACTGCACGAGTATGGTCGTGGCCGACAATGCTCTGGGTGGTACACTGACCCCACTTGAACTACGGTTAGGGGCAGTGATTACGTTTCTTGCCGAAGCTGCCGACGTAGATACCGGTGCCTGCTGCGCGCCAGACTGAGCAATGCCACTTGCCTGGTTACTCCCTGGAGGCTGATGACCAATGTTCAGGGGTGTTGCCATGGTTTCGGCGGTTGCCATGGCAACCGGGTGAACTTTCGACAAGAGCTCCGCCGTAAACGGTAATGTAGGCACAGACGACAAAGAGACCGGAAAGGACACCTTAATCGTGCGTGACTTGTCTGTACTCACATTGGTTGCCATGGTTGCACTTGACGACGACACAATTGGCTGGCTGTCACTGACGCTTGCCATGGTGGTTGTGTTTATTTGAATTCGCAAACCGAACGGACTGAGCATGTCCAATGACAAGGAAGCGAATGAAGTCCAAGTAACCCAGAAATGGGGACACAGATGTGAAGAAAATATGGGAACAGAAGGCTCTCAGCAAAGGAAGAAGAGAAAAGAAGGAGAGAAAAAGAATAAAGGAGAAAAGAAGAAAAATTGTGGTCACGGCGAGAAGAAAGCTTTTAGCAAAAAGAGAAAGGAAAGGATAAAGGAGAAAAGGGGGAAACACATCGTGGTCACGGCCAAAGCCAGAGTAGCGGCAAGACACAGTAGACATAACCACAACAGGAACAGGCACGCATGAAGTATGGGCCATGCCGGCCCAGAAGCGGAAGACACCGACAGGAAGAGAGAAGAGAAGAGAAGAGAGAGAAGTCGAAGTATTGAACATCTACACCCACACATCCACACACCCACACACCCACACATCCACACACACATCCACACACCCACACATCCACACACCCACACACACACACACACATCCACACATCCACACACCCACACATCCACACATCCACACATCCACACACCCACACATCCACACACACACACACATCCACACATCCACACATCCACACACCCACACACCCACACATCCACACATCCACACACATGTCAGCCCCAGGCGGTTCGTCCTGTCTATCATGATGGTCACCACTTGGAGTTCTCAGGGGGAGTGCCGATGCATTTGCTCCCAGAGGTGCTCCCGAGGAAACGGCAGGCGGCTGAGGAGTCCCCTCGACAGTCGCACTCTGGCTGACACTGGATGCAGACACATTCCCAAAACGACTGAGACTCTTCTCAGCACATATGTTCTGTTTTTCCTCAAGGGCCTTGCTAGGAGAGTGTGGCGGTGTCAACATCCTCCCACTTGCTCTGGGATTCTTCAAGCTCTGCGTCAACATTGCCTTTACTAATCGTATGTTCTTGGCTCTGGTGATGGAAGCTGGCGAACTTTCACCCGTTCTGGCTCGACTTGGCCTCTTGCTTATTTCTGCCAGCACGTCGCTGGTCTTGCTGACAGCATCGCTGTAGTCGACGTTGATGACCTCTATCTCCTCGTGCACTTTTTCTGTGGGTAGTCCTAATTCTGCGTACCGAGTTACCAGTTTTAGACACACATCCACAGCGTTGTGAACACTCTCAGTCACGTCATCCAACAACCTCTTGATCTCTTTCGAGGTCGCATCCTCTTCGTAGATCCTGCTGAGCAACAAGTTTCGCTTTCGTGTGACATGGAACTTGGCCTTGGCCTTCTTGCACTCCTCAAGATCCATGTTGTCCAGCGAAAACCCGAAATGCTACTCACTACCACACTGCGCTTGGTGAAGGAACCACTACTTGACAACCATCCTCTGCTACCAATTTGTCATGCAGGTTCTCACACGCAACGGGAAGACTTCGTGGTAGTAAAATAGATATTTCGCAAACAACAAAAAGACAACTCTTTCTCTTCCTTTCGAAGAACCGAACTTGCCGAGCCTCATCGAAAGCAAACTCTGAAAAGACCCTACACTAGTATGGGATTCAGCGCAGAGCAAAAAATAATTATGAGTCATGACACAATGGATGCAGTGTAGCCGTGAAAACTGGTGAATAAAGAATGCAGCAGGTTGGCATCACGTGACCCGTCGTACCGCAGTACGCGACGGCGTCGCGGCTTAGAAATGAAAGGAAGCACTGCGAGAAAAGACAAAAAGAAAATACATGTCCCTCCGTCAAAACTTAGAAGAAACAAACAAAATGCGACCAAGAATCATTTTGAGAGTCAACGTCAATACTCTTGTGCCGTTGTGCAAATTCTTGTCTTGCATTGTGCAATGCAAGAAACAAACAACCTACGAAATAACTCGTGAACTAACTGTAGGCTAAATCACTACATGTACGCAAAATTGCGTTTCAAAATAAACTGAACTTTCTGAGACATTTCATATTTTACATCCTGAGAGAAATGAGCCAGGGACTGCCCTATGGCACTTTTTGGCGAAAAAAAAATTTTCTCTCGAAATGTTGGTATGGTATGGTAATGTGCTCAAACAAAATTTCAAGTTGATCTGCAATGGAAAAATGTGCCTAACCACCTATTTAATAATGGCATGTCAATTGAGCGATATAGAGCAAATTTATGTACACAGTTTGTAATGTTCTTTGTTTATCTTCATTCTTGCTAGTTAGGCAGTTCAAATGTATAGTGAACTATGCCCTCAGCTTCACCCAGTGACGCCTGCGCGCCGTCCACTAAATCTCGGTAGTACTGTCACTCCTCTTGTGCTAGTGATATGTGCGAACGCAGGGCCTGGACACTACATTCCGTCTCTTCCTCTGTACGGGCGACACGAATTTTGTCCCCCAGCTTGTCACACAGTGCGCATACGTCTGTCCTTGGCTTCATCACTTTGATGTGTGCTGCCTGTCTCCTCCAAATGTGGCAAAATGACCGGTACTGAACAGGCGAATACTGTGTGACGGTCTTGGTATAGATGTTGTATGCAGACTTCTTGTTCTTGGATGCTGGTAAGTATACTGGAGGGTCCTCAGCACGACCTCGCTCCGCTGCAGGTTGAGGTAGACCGTACGTGTTACCATATGAATAAATAAACTGCACTACATCCTGCTCTATGTCTGCTGGAATGGCTAAGTGCTCTGGTGCTCTCCCAGTCAAGCCATGGTGTGCCAGTTGAACGACTCATTTGTTGGCCTTTTTAATGAAGGCGCTTCATTACATGACTTCCAACAGCATGAACTGCCATGAACACATCTTTGCCCAAATCGTAACCATGTACATGATAGCAAAGTAGAAAGGTCGATCACCACCACCAGTCATCGACTTTCGCATGCTTCCAGTCAGTGCGCCCAGAACAAACTGCTTGAAGCGCTTTTTCGATTCTCGCAGTTTAGAGACTTCAAACATGTAGTCCTCGAGCTGCTTTGCGATGGGATGACTTTCCAATGATTCTTCGACTTGCATCCACAGCCTCTCTCAATCCCATCGCGTATGTCTGAAGACAGGAGACCACGCTTCACCTGCTCCGTCGTCGGTGGCTCAGATGCGGGGGCATCTGGTCCGTTATCCGATTCCGAGTAGTCGGTGTCACTCTTCGCGTTTGAAATTTCCGAGCTGTCGGGGCTTGGCGTTTTCGACACAACACTAGCAGCACTCGAGCTTGCTGTGACTCCATACGTCTTCTTGTTAGGTGGCATATCATCGCCGTCGCTGTCAGCATCGGTGTCGGAATTGCTCGCCGACGACTCGCGGGTGCCAGCGCTGAATCCGTAAAAATTCTCGTCATCCGATTCAAGCGCCTTCGCATCAGGGACTAGTCGACTCCACACAGAATCGAGCTGCGTCGTCTACTAAATGTTGTAGCCAAAATCAATCACAGTAAGTGGAGCCTCTTGAGTTATTCGACAATCGCTCGAGCTCGGAACACTTCACCGAACACCTAAGTCCTAACAAGAGGACAGCTCTTGAGTCTTGTCAAAACAAAAGTGACGAGTTCTGCGCTTCGCGTAACTGAGTACGTCACTTTGAAACGTCATAACTTGATTTTGATATCAAACGTCGTAGGGCGGTTTCTATAGTCCCTGGCTCAAATATTGAATAAATAGTAAATACATCATAAAAAACATATGGCCACGACGGCCTTCCCAACAAGTCCATTACCCCGGAAATGGTCCTGCTGGGCCAACGTGCTGGATTTTTCTCAGCCAGGTTGGTCATTCTTTGACTGCTGTGATAAATACATTTACGAGCGAAAGGAGAACGTTGTGTCGCAACTCATAGCGAACGAATAATTTCCGTTCGACGTCGTGTCCGGAGACCATCTTCGTGATCAAACCTCAAGTAGCAGAGTAGTTCCTGGAAACTAGTTTTAGGGATTTTACTTGATTATTTGGTGTCCATTCCTATCCAGCCGAAGGACCGTCGGCAGATTATTGCGGGTAAAGAGGACGCCTCTTGCGAAAATTTGCGAAACCAATGCCATGCTATTGTGTCCACTCCAATTGTCTGTTTTCCCCTACCTTGTGCACTTGATCATGACATGGATCATATTCTGGTCAATAAATGCAAATAATGCATCTGCCCAATCTTCAAAATTGTGAATATCTCGGAAAAGCCCGCAAACTTCGGAAGCAACAACCGGTTGCGCGCGTTCGCGCTTGCTTGGTGCAACACATTTTCCATTATCTACCAACTTTGCCAGAGAACCCAGCTTCATGAAGGAAATCCTGCCCGAGTTTTGGACATTGATGTTCTGTTATGTGTATGGCTCCATAGCTTTATCACCACCATTATTCGCTTGCTCCCTCGACTCCGGTCCCGTATCAGACTGATCGAGAAGCCGGAGCAATTAGTTTTCAGTCACTATTCACTCATCTTCATCTGGAGCATATAACTATGTGTCTCTGTGTTCGGTCACTTCTTATTGCTCGTGCACAATGCTCCAGGCACTCTCCTCGCATTCATACCCAAACTCCTGCCCAAAAAAATTCAAAATCAAATGAAATGCTTTATCGGCAGCGACACTGCGCCTACTGAGCATGGCTTCCGCCAGACCAACGTAAACTACAAGAACGTTCCTAGAATATTATAACTGCCCTGGCACTTCATATCGTTCTATGCTGCAGATGACATAGTGAATCACTTTCCAAACTTAGGACTAACAAACTTGCCTCTTTTGGCAGGATTCGGGATTACGATATCGACCATAACGGCACATGAAATGGGCATATTAGCAAGTCCATATGTACAAATCACCACCTTCACGGTCCCCAATCTCCTTGCTCCCAAATGTATTCCTCTTAACGTTATTCACGTGTGGTTCTAAGCCAAATTCGCCCTTTTATTGCCTTTGGTATGTGGAGTCATATGGGCCACAACTAGCTTAAACATGTCTTAGAGTGAAATTTTTCAAATTTCGTTTTCCTCCAGAAAGCAGTTCTTGGGACCTTCATTGACCTCTTGAAGGTGATACAGGGCAGAAAAGTAGTCTACAAGTGCCCCAAACACCGCTTTCAAAATATGTACTTTGAAATAAAAAATGACAGTTTTTGCACAGTCTGACACAAAGAGACAAACTCTTACTTAGTGGCTTTTGTGGCGGAGCACAATACAACGGAACTAAAGATGTTGACACCGACTTGAGCATGTCAACGGCATCAGTTCAAAGGCATGGCCCAAGTTCTTCCTTGAAAGCAACACGATGCTCTGGGCGGCGTTGCACTTGCATACTCTTTCGATTCTGGCAGTGACACTTTCGATCGTCGCCTGCGTTTCCGAGACTGCGTCAGATGACTCATGAGAGCTGAACGCAAGTAACGTTGTAAGTCAGCGGGTTCGCCGCCTAATGATTATGTACTAGCCCACAACTTGTGTCTCTTTGCTACTGGAGACGACGGGAACGATTCAGCTTCGCTGTCGACATCAACATCACTGAGATTCCAACAAATTGTCAGCATCGCTCTGCAGACCCACCGCCACGGACTTGCAGACACCTGAACAAACCTGGGCCATGCACAGCGAT